>NW_005179011.1:116806-150140 GCF_000350225.1 Chondrus crispus | reverse complement strand
TCGGCGTGCGCGCCGCACGCGAGCTCCGCCGCCTGCGGGAGCAGCAGTAGACCCGCGGCTAGCGTCGTGCACGAGTAGACGTCGCGCGAAACGTCCGAGCCCGCCTTTCCCCCGACGCCGGATTCACCGTGCTGGATGTGCAGAAGTAGCAGTGAGCCAAAGCATGCCAGGCGCCAGAGCAGTAGCAGCAGGTCCGGAAGTAGCCATGAGGTGCCGACTGACTCCCAAGTCGACGGACCGAATGCTCCGCCGCAGTAGCACTCAACGAGGTCGCGTAGCCCCACCCCGGGTTCAGTAGCCAGCTCTACGACTTTGAGCCTTTTCTTCTTCTTTTTCTTCTTCTTCCTCTTGGGGAGGGTGTACATACCCGCGTCAGACTCATCTCGCGACATGTAGCCAGAACGGCATCCGTCCATCGAGGTGTTATCGAGGGATACGTGCGCGTCGTCCTCGGTCCGCATCATCTTGCGCGTTTGGTCTGGTCGTTGCGCACCCTTTCCTCCTCCCGAGTCTACTTCATATCGCCTTGGAATTCTCCCACGGATCAGGTTTAATGCTGCCAACACCCACTTGTCGCCTCGGCTTCTGATGCCATCCGTTGCTTCATTCACTCCTTCCTAATTTGCTCCCGTGTAGATGCGTGCATATGTCAAATTAGGAACGGGGGATAGCCAGAGACTGAGCAACCAAACAGCTCGCCTTGTAGCACACAATTGTAATTTGAACAACCACGGCGCATCTCATCATTTCTTAACTCGTCCCAAACTACGTATCCTGGATGTCCTTATACCTTCGCACTCATAGAAAGTGGTGCTGCGACTCCCGAACATTTATTGTACTCGCGAGCTCCTCTCAAGAACCTTGGATACCATGTCTTTCTTTTTCGCCATAGGAAAAACATCCTTCGTTCCTTGCCAAGAGCGCATTAAAACTGAAGAAACAACCCTCCCTGACATCAACCCGTACTCGGGCCCCTGTTCCTTAAGAAGCCTCAGTCAGGCGCCTTCCGTTGTCTGCTCCATCGTTTAAAGGAACACCCTGGAGCATCCAAGAAATCAGGCTGTTTGCAGGATACAAAGAGCACTGCCTTTACTCCCAATACCTACTCTGGACAGTTGCAACGCAATGTGAATAGATATCTCCGAGCGGGACCACAGTAACCATAGCAACCCCCTTGTCTAAAGTCGTCCTATGATTCCCTAGCGTCGCTCCTAGGAGCACTCGATTTCCAACATTGCCCAGGCCACCTCAAACCGTAGACGTTTCCAAATCCGTGCTGGCTTTCCGCCTCACTAATCTATCTAGATAGATTGAGGAACAAGTCGTATCCTATTGCGTTGATGACACATCCAAACCGAGTCAACGAGGCGGGCACGAGCGTCTCCCAATTTTGGCAACACCGAATGCTGCATGCCCAGATGTCCTACGGGAAGAATGAAACGCGGAAGCTTCTTCAGCTAAGAAATTCTGATGTCTCTTTCGTTGAAAAGGCTAGGATAAGCAATATAGAACCTCATAATCGCTGTCGAAACCACTTGCCAGCCTTCCGTGCGAACCTAATATCACACTTCTCTTGACGCATTCCAATCCTCTACTGATTGCATGCATGGCACCAAAGGTCTCACTTAGTAAACGGTTGCTGAAGAGCATGACCGTCAATCTACACCGGGGGCTGTGCAGTGGGCGTCCTTGCAGAAGTATTCTTCGCTCTCTGCGGCTGGTGCAGCTGCTTGCTGTCTGCATGCTTACAAACACCATCCTTGTGAAGAGCTTGTTCTTCTGCACTAATGAGAGAATAAAACCTGCTCTTCTGATCCTCATGCACTTTAAAATATGCGTCGGTCACTTTGCCGTCTTTGGCCGGAAATGGAACCGTCGCCCACCCATTCTCAATGGCAATAGAATCGGCCGCAAAGAAGATTTGATCATTCTGCGTGAGAATGTGACGAATGGAGGATGACACAATGTGATCCCCACCCATCTTTCGAAACTGATGTGGATGAGCCTCATCAATAACCTTGCGCAGTTGAGCCGCGGTAAGCGGACCGTGTAAAATGATCGCTTCGCCTATCCATTGCAACAGCGGCAACGTTTTTTCTGATGGCACCTCCTTCTTCTTCACAGAAGCTTTGATTCCAGAAGGGAGCAGAAACGAAATACACATCGGGTCGCGTCTACCGAAAGCAATATCTGCTTGTGAGCGCAGCAATACCGGGGGGCTCAGCCTATGAACAAACTCTCCGTTTACGAGTATGCCGTTCTTGCTCAAGTTTTCCACTTCGAATGCTTGAAGCTCCGGCGCGAAGCGAATCGAGAAATGCTGCCTGCTCACGGCGGATTCAATGGAAACAACTACATCGCACTCCACATTCTCTCCACCTCGACCGAGAATGATCTTCGGCTTGGTCATGTAGTGTTCCCACCCAGGTCCGACTATCTTGGCGTAGGCCCGAACTTCTTTCCTCATGGTTGCAAAAGGAGACGACTAGTTCTTTCAACAAAAAAAAAGTTTCGGAGGCTTGGACGCGCACTGAGTGCCTTCAGATGCAGAGAAAGCGACTAGCAAACTGGTCTGTATCCGCAGGGTGGAAGAGAGGTGCGAGCAGTTCAGAGATGAAGAATGAACGAGAGGAGAAGGTTAGAGCCTGTTTCGCGCCAAATGCTATTTCCATAAATTAAATAAATACTAAAGCAAAAGAAGTAAAATACAGTGGCTATCATCTGAATAGAAAAATCGCCTCCTGGCGAAATACTGAACCCGAGACCGCAACTTGTGCAGTAAACGCAACTAACGGCCCTCTTCTTCAGGCAACGCTGCGCCGCGCCTACATCCTTCGTATATACAGTATTGCGAAAAAGGAAGGGCTGCATCTACATTGAAAAATATCCCCATCGTACCAACTGTTACGCAACGGTTTCCAGTGAATCATTCCAGAGTTTTTCTTCTGTAGAGAGCAGCAAAAGCCTCTCAGAGAACTAACGGATTTCGTTCATAACCACTATACTCGCTTTTCTGAAAGCACAAATGTTATCCATATGTTAACCTACAGGAAACTCATCGCAATAGTTCGGTGCTGACAGGCATGACTTTGAAACGATGCTCTCCTTCATGCGCCGACGTCGTGTGCATGACACAACATATGAAGTGATGTCGGTATGAAAACCTATTCACGCCCGTTTACAAACTTTTGATTTTCCTTAAAATAATAGATACATGACACACTCTAGATTGTCTACTTCTAATGTCTCCATGGCAAGTGGCCTCACATGAAGATACTTTTCAACATCGCCGTTTTGTGTTGTAGACCAATTAGTTCAAAACGAAAATTGACTCAATGAAATGTCTATTGACTTCCCAACAGTTATCGGATAGATTTTGATGCACAACTGAGTATTTTGCGTCTTTCCCAGACGGTTCTGTCTGGAACCAGATCGACCTCTCCGTCGCCCCACCGATATTTAAAAACACTGCAGTACAGTAGCATCTTCAGGAATTTCGTTATACCTCATGTGAGACTATCATCCTTTTCTGCGACAAAGAGAGACCTAGGGTATTTTGATAACTTAGACGTTCGTTTTGAACACCTGATATGTAGAGCGAGATACATCCAATAATGCACCCCCTTGACAAGGATCGCATTTGCTGTACTGCTCAAAAAGGCCTTTTTTCCTTGGCAGTTACTCTGAGGCCCGTGATCCTCATACACAGGCGGGCATCGCACACATAGGCGACCTGCTGACAAGCCAGGAAAAGTGCAGTATTGGGAAAAAGCAATTCTCAGAGTTGCATTACTAACAAATCTCCTAACGTATTTGCCCACGACACCGACAGCTTGGACAGCATCGGGACCACAATTTTGAATCCAATGGAGGCCCAAGAGGACCACATGACAGATGCCTCAACACATAACGCAATTGCGATGCTGAGAGCTTTTGTCCAATTCGTATATAGCAAAAAGACCTCCCGAAGAAGAAAGTTAAAACAAGTATGTTCTTTGCAATTTCAATCATTTGAATGATACCTATGGGTGCCACTTCTACCTAGAAAGGCGACTCTTCAATACTCCATATCCACGATGTTCTCACTCATAAATCTACGTTATGAACATTCTAGATTCTATGCCCCAGTCGTCAGGCCGAGACATGTAATTGGTGTTGTAGGATCTTCACACTTTCCATTCTCACATTGTCCTCTAGCACACTCACTGTCCAGTCCACATTTGCCACATTCCCGAACAAAGCAACCCATTCGGTTTGGCGGCTTGAAGCATTTGCCCATTATGCATGGTGCGAGTCGGCATTGCTCGCTTCTGTCACACTCTTCACACGGTGTCCGAAAGCAATTGGCAAGATCATCAGGATTAGCACACTTGCCGAAATGACAAGTTCCGCTGGCACATTCATTGTCTTGAAAGCAAGAATCGCACTCTTTCTTGAAGCAAGCTCGTCGATCTGGTGGCATGAAACATTTCTTGTGAATGCATCGGTTGTTCCTGCACTGGTTGCTTCGCATGCAGTCCTGGCATCCGGAGCGGAAGCAGTTTGCGGGGTCTGCGGGATTAATGCATTTCTTGAAGCTGCAGGTGCTGGAAAGGCAGTCACTTCCAATCTTGCATCTCTGACACTCCTTCCTGAGGCATTTTCGGAAGGAGATTCTGTTCCTGAAGACGCACCTGCCTGTGGTTGAATCTGTCCCAATCCGACAATCGGCGTCTCCGCATTGCCAGTTAAACTTGCAAACCGCACATTCCCTCAGGATGGGGCACCCTCGGATTGGCACCCTTGAATTACGACAACGATTAGCGCTCTGCGCTTCAAGCAAGGGAAGAAGGACAAGCACAATGACAATTAATTTCATGATGTTTTGGATGGGTCAGGATGTGTAGATTTGTGACTACCGGAAAGCCGAGGCAAATTCTTGTCCTTCTGCTATCAATGCGAACGTTTATATATGCAAAGAATGAGCCTCTGGATGGCTTCCTGCTGCCGGTGGTTCCTATCTGGGGTTGTGTCTGATTTCGGTGAGGGTTTGACTGGAAGAGTGGAAGACCATGTGCAGCCTGCATGGGTTGAAAAGGAGTCCACGAAGGATCCATCTCATGGCACTGCCATCGTTCCAGACAAGATCCCAACATGATTTGCCCAATGAGCGTTCCGTATTCATACCGAATAGGAGGATTCAATTTTGATCCGAGCTATCATAGTATGGCCCTTTTTATGAGCACAATGTATAGACAGCGTTCTGAAGAAGATCAGTTTGTTCGAAAATCAGCGATTAGAGGGTGGGTATTGATGATACGTTCAGACATGAGTAAAAAAGTGTTATGTACATGTCTTATCATCATGCACAAGTTGTTTAAGACAAGAAACCAAGGTATGAGTTCAGATTCTGATAGCACGACCACGTGGTCTCTCTCTCTTGTCCATGCTGTCTTAAAGCAGTCTTGTAAGATAATATGTATAGAGGTGTGCTGTCCTCCCCTTGATATAGTGCAAATCTATGCAACAACGGCGCGCAGACCCCCTCGCTTAAACAGTTGGTGAAAAAGAGACACCATACGTACACCGAGGTGATACGTATTCGTAGAGGGTTGCTAAGAGTGCGGAACAGGGGAGAAGCATGGCATACAGGAAGAGGAAATATTGAAGTTATTTCCTCACAGGCATAGAACTGTAACTTCCTCAGGCAGAGCTCCGTAAAAATGGCTTTGATACTGTTTATATATGGTTCCTCTCTATCCATTGACAGTGTTGTCATGACACACGCTATCTTTTGGTTGCCTTGCGAATCGTGTGGGAAACCACCGTCTAGACACACCTCAAAGAGTAGCTACATAGCGAGAGCTTGTGCTGATAGCATACGTACAGTCTCTGGACATAAGTCTCTTTCTATGTCTACTTTGGGAGGGTGGAACCAACAAAGCACCCTAGTTGGCAGGATCCGTGGGGATTCAAATCTCGTCTAAAGCTAATGTCTCTAGCTAGATGGCATGTGTGACCTCATCTGGGGATATTTTTCAGGATATTTTTTCTGGAATTGTCATTTCTCGATAAAAGGGACACCGATACTCTCGTCACCATTCTGGACGTCTGCGTTGCGAGAGGATAGATTGTTGTGAGATCTACATGCCCTTTCCGGTCGCTTTTAGAAATGCCTGGCAAACAAGCTCTTTTGAGCGACCTTCGAACGTTTTGTATTGATAAGCCGCTCGTCTTTCGACACTGGTTCCTGTTCACTCTGGCACGAAACGTTATGTCCAACACCACGTCACCTGCATCTTGGCCAGAAGATTGTAGCCCTTAGATATGTGAGAAATCAATGCTTTTTGATCGTATGACTCTTCATACTATCGTACATCCAGGTTTGAGTGAAGACTCAAACCTGGATGTACGATAGTATCAATTACTTACAACATCGCTGATTATGTCACTGCCTTTCAAACATGAAACTAAAGTCCGAGGAATTCCCACACCAGAGTGCATATAGTTCATCATAGAACTACTTTGACCATCCCGCTCCAAAGGCATAAGTGATGGCAACGACGTATTCTTTAGACACTTTCTTAATCGAGAAAGGATGTCTGGTGTGTATGCCCATACAGCTGTAAAACACATTATCCGTCGAAATATCAGTCATCTCGTATTCATTCGTTTCTGTCAACGCCGAAAGGTATTCATTCGAAGCCAACTATCGGAGATGTGACTAAGCATAATGGCCAGCACATTGGAGTATAAGAACCACATGCAGCACCATCATGTAGCTTTTCATGTTTAGAATTTACAGAAAGTTGGATTCCTAGAGATGTCCTTCTGCTTGGAAGAAAATCCATGCATAAATTACCTGTGGATCGCAGAGCAACACAAAACTTCTGTTCCAAAAAGACACCACTTCAGCAACCTCAGATACTACAAAGTTTTCCAATATCCTGTACTACATCAGGAAACTGGCCAAATGAACTCCATTTAATTATAAAACAGAGTGGTTTCAAGAGAAGTTTGCGCTATCCACTATTTCTATGATGATATAAGGCGAAAGAGACGCGGTGCAATTTTTGAACCCCATTGAAGCCACAGGGAATTACATCAACGAAACTATCGAAGGTACTAACAGTATTCAAAGAGTAGAAAGGTAAATCTAACTTGTAATGACCTGCAACACACGAAAATTCTCGACATCCTAGGCATATGAATCAAAATACTTCATCCAAGAAAATCTCGTCTGCGACCCTCAGCTGTTTGAATCACTTCTTACTGTTATGAAGCGTTCGCCTTCCTTCCTTTTCATAATATCACAGCGACAATTTCTCATATACTGCCAGAGATTAGATGCATATCACGGTTACCAATCGATAAAATTTCTGGAGAGAACAGGCAATCGACGCCCTCGAAATAGAGTCTTGGGCAGTTTCTTGGAGAAGACTATAAAATATCTTGTAGATGCGTTTCAAGTGTGTATGCGCATTTCGCAATTGCGAGGTTCCCTGTTCTTTCAACAAATGAAATACTTGTCCCGCTGAGAATTACATTTCATGAATCTGCCTTTGATTTTCTGAGATTCTTGAGCATTACCACAAGAATTCATTCTTCAATGCACATGGCTCGACATACATCTCCAGTAGCAAGCGTTGTTTTTGTTTGCTGCTCAAGCGAAACAAGTAAATCCGGATCAGCGAAGACGAAGCAGTGTTGGTCAAACTACAGACAAGACTTTTGGTTCGTATCACTTTGTGTTGTAATGAAATCAAGACAACAAATGCTTTCTTGCTTCTGTCCTACAGTGTTATCCGAATAGTGACAAACTGCAAAGCATTTTTTCTTCACATTGTACTCTTCCAAAACGTGCTCAGCCCTTGAAAGTTTTAATAATTTGATCCACCCCCAATGCACCGGATGAACGACCTGTCCCTACTGCATCGAATGAACACCCTCTTACTCTCACTGACTCTGTTGTGCTTCATTACATTAGAAAGAAAAGCGTCCCCACTGTTTATCTTAATGACCCCATAACATTCGATCATGCAATAATTTAGCACAACTCGTGAAGCAGCTCAGATCTCCGGTTCCAGTGCATAAGGCCTGTGTTTCCGTTTCTATCCAAACATTCTGTCTTAATTGAAGGGCTTGCAAATGTGTAAGGAGACTCTGGATGATATGTGTAGCATCATTAAGATGAACCGCATGCCGTCACCTCGACCCTTTTCCGGGGCGAAGTCAGAAATGGCAGAGAATACAATTCAGCACAACACTCTACCTGGACTGCCCTTCGCACATGAAGAAGCAATATTGGTCGACTCACACTACCGTACCACTCATGTCTGTAAATAAAAAGAACGCAGCTTTTCAAACGGATCAGTTCTCCCGCTCGAGTAATACTGTACCCCAGGGTACAGTACATCCCAGAGCGATCCCCTTTCCAGAAATTCTTGCTTCACGGAAGTCCCGTAAAGTCTACGAAGCAGCCAACGTCAACTCTCACATAACTGCAGTGTTGCATCATGTCATCATCACCTCGCTAATGTAACCGTTGCCTTTATTGAAACTTCTCCGCTGCGTAGGGCTACAGTATGATTCCCACGACATCAACATCTATGAAGAGTGCACGGATACGAAGGCCATAACCGCCAAACGCGCAAGATAGCATTCATCCAATTTGCCGAACTCTATTCCCTAGAGTAGCCTTCATCGCCATTAGGACGGCTTTCGATCGCCTGAATGCCGCCGTAGATCTCATGTCAATCAATGTTCTCACCGTCACAATTGTCTTTCCCCTCTTTTGGTCTTTTGTTGCGAAGAAGAGCTCAATTCTAGGAGACCCCGTCAGTGCGCTGCGGATCCGCGGAAGGACTCTGTCATCCAGGCGATCCTCCGCAGCAAACCTGTTGAGACCAGGAATGAGGAACTTCTTATCAAAGAATACCTTCCCTCGCGGTGGCTTTCCTTCAAGTACGTCGTAGGGGCAATTATTAGTATATCTCTTGGATGTGGCTCTGTAGTTGTAGACGTAGTTGAAGCGAGCACCTCTGGCAAGCTTCGGATGGAGAATTTTCATGAAATCAGCTAGCACCAGGTCCGGCCGAAACGCAGCAGAAGCAAAAAAATCGTCTGCCTGGCCATCTGGCGATAGACGGCGTTGATGGCCCCAGACATTTCCACAACGAACAGCAGCAAACTTTGCCATCTCATCCCGGAACTTTTTGTTTGGAGAGCTAGGACTGACAAGCCCAGACATATAGTTTTCAAGTGTCAGACTACTAGACCCGGGGAACCTGGATGATTGTATCAAGAAGCGAGCAGACTTGAAGTCTCGTTTGATTTGAGAGAGCGTTGCACTTTTTGTCGCTCCGCTACGGTCTACGCTGTACCGATAGTCTGCATTGGCATCCAGAATCAAGTCTGTGATGTATTGATCCTTGACAGGCAAAAACCAATTGTATTTCTTGTCCAAAGATGCGCCAGAGGGTGGGAATGCTGCCACTGGGTAATTAAAGAAAACACTTGGACGTCTCTGTGCGCGTCTGGCCCGCTGTCTAACAGCTTCGTACTGGCGCTCGATCGATTTGAACAAGGAGTTGGAGACTCCAGCGCGATTGACGAGAAGTCCAATAATTTTCATCCACTCTGCTCGAGCGAGTGCGTTAGCTTCTTGAGTCTCAGCAACAACCAGAAACGGGACTCCAGTCCGAGCCGCCCGATATGAATTTGCTCCAAAGCCACCAATGATACTCGCACTTAACAGTGGATCGTTCTTTAGTCTGTCAAAATGCGTTGAGAAGGCCGCGCCCAGCGATATCTTTGGTGCTCCCCCGCCGTACACGGTCTCGCACAGCGGGCGAATAGATAAACTTGGCGTTTTCTACATATTTGAGAGCGTTCAGATTGGAGGCAATGAGACCAAACAGGGCTAGGGTCGGTCCCTCGTTTACATACAGAGCCTTGGCGTCAATATAAAGAACCTGACGTCCCATTAGACCGGTTCCGGGGCTGCAGCCGCAGACAACAAAACGATATTGAAAGAAGCTACTGCCCAACCCGCGTACAGTGAAATCTACGAAGGTATTAGTGTACTTCAAGTTCCTGATCGTCTTCTTTGCATAGACAATCTTGATGCGATTTGCCCGTGGAAAATAGTTTGTTGATTTTTTGCAAACCCTCACCGGATTCTTGCAGTTCGCAGCCCGCTGGGCATTACAAATCGATCATAGCAGGATAAGCAAAATAACGCTAAACGTCGACATTTGATGATGTGAATCCATTGCACCGAGGAGGTAGGGAGAACTGAAAATCCAGTCCCTGTCGCTGTGGCTAAATTTGTACTTCGCTTCGGTTTGCTCACGAACGCTTGACTCTTGTTACTGTCCTATAGAATTTGAGAAGAACCTGACTTACTGTACAAACACTAAACAGAACATCCTGTTGATCTCCGAGATCACTCAGCCTCATCGAAAAGATGTGTTTCATGTTAAAAAGGAAAGATATTGTGATTACTGCACAAAGACGTAGCGGCAGGTACATGCCGCACCCATTTGCATTGCTTCCAACAGTATCAACGCATTTCTGATGGTGGGGACATCTACATTAAATCAAAACGGCTTGGTCACAAGCTTTCTCTCGAAATTCTGCTTGCTGTTTCTGTATTCCCTCTTTCGTGGCAGTTCGGCTCTTAAAGAGGCGCTTTGGAAATCTCCAGGCAAGCGACCAACTAATCTTGTTCTTCAATAATCGTGGCCTCTTGCCCTGGAAAAATGTTGCTTTTTTCTGCTGAAGCATGGACGGTGACGTCTTCCCAGTGCTGTATCTTTTACTGAAGCCGAATAAGGCATGCTTTCGTCAAGCCGAAATGAATTGTAGTGTCACGATGCCTCTGCAATACTGTAAGTGGAGATATGTTGTGCACAATATTTCGACAACTATCACGGAGCGAACCGAGGAAGGTTGTTCACAGCATGGACATGTAAAAAAGTAAACGAGAGGAGGGACTAAAACAGTATCGGACATCAAACCCGACCACTGCTTGATTGCACCTGCCGTGTTCTGTCTACAATAATCAGAAGGCGTAAGGGCTCAGCCGTTGTTTTTCAGGTCTTCTCGAGACTTATCAGGGTCGATGAATCTCATTTTGCTCGTCGGTATGGCCTATTCAGGTGTCAGAGGAGAAGGATTCAAAGGCCACACACTGAGGGATACTGCACATCCTACTGTAGTGAAGATGCAAAGTATGAGTGATGGCGTCCTGCGAGCGGTCTTTCTGAGCAGTGATGCAAGGGGGTGGCTGCAAAAAGCCGTAAATCTCATTATCTTACAGTGCCTGGTTCGATATAGTGCCGTTTTCGGCCCACTGACACAGGGTAGCACTATATCGCGACCCCCCCTGTATACACCTTGTCACTACGCGTACGTGTACATGTGTATACGTGTACACCTGCACCCGTAGGGACGGCGGAGGGTACTTCCCTTAACTGTTAAGGGCAGAAGGGGGATAGAAAGATAAAGGGAGGGAGGGGGTAAGGGAAAACTTGACAACTTCACACATCTAAAGTTGAGGCGTTGTCCCTGGGCATGCCTCACATCGCAACTTTCGGAAATAGTGCCACCTGCGCTTCAATTCTAGTCATTACTGTAACTGTAACTCTGATCGAGCACACCTGATGGGATACGAATTATATATCTGTCCACGTTTATGCAATAAAAGTATATACTTTTATAATGCGAACTGCGCCGGGCAATACTTTAGTATTGCCCGGCGCAGTTCAGCCCGGCGCAGTTCGGGCAATACTAAAGTAAAGTTTAGTATTGCCCGACGCAATTCGGGCAATACTAAAGTATTGCCCGGCGCAGTTCGCATTATTCAATTTCTCAGGAAGTAACGTAGCGACCAGCATTTTAAAGGCTGGCAATATTGTGTGTCGAGATACCGTCGAAATCTCTTTCTGATCAACTTTCTGATGCTCTTGCACAACCCTTCGCTCGAGGAGGGCCTTTTCGTAGAACGGTACAACGTTTGCTTGACACGGCATTGTACTAGAAAGATCAAGTCTGGACGAAGAAAACACGGACACGAAAGTGCATGGGTATTGTAAGAAAGTGCCCATTAGGACGAATCAAAGCCTAATCTTTCATCGAACTCTGCTAAAATGGCGGTAGATCGGTCACTAATGAAGCTTAGAGTTAGTCTCAATCATGAATGGCTCAAGTGTGAATGTGTGTCTCTCTCTAAAAAATCTACAGAGCAATGTATTACCCTCTGATCTGCTATTCATTACGGCATATTTCGCTTGAAAGAGTAGGCCATCCGATTTGTTGAAAACAGAGGATTGGCATGCTGCTAGATCCAAAGGAGAGAGAGCAGTGTGAGATGAAGATGAAAACAAAATAGCAGAACATGTGTGATCGAGAAAAAAAAACGGGTCCAGAACAGCAAAACTTTAGACAGCCAACCAGTGTGGGAGACAAAGGAAAAATCCTCAGTATATATATATGCCTTCTTCGAAGAATAGATTCCAATCATCAGGCGTCACCGCCTGCAATTCCATGGCAGAGCCTGCAAGTCCACGTTCCCGCCGCATAACACCACAGCAACCCTCCGAAATCCTCTCTCTCGGAACTGCTTTGTCTTACAAGCCGCAACAGCAACAGCAGCACTGGGCTCAATCACGACTTTCATGCGCTCCATAAAAGTCTTCATGGTATCTTCAATCTCTGGCTCCTGTACAGATACGACCTCTTCTACCATTCTCCCGAGGACTTCCCAACCGAGCTCACCTATACCGGCCCTTATCCCGTCAGCGATAGTGGATGGATTGTAAAACTCTATGCGCTTTCCAGCTGCAAGACTCCTTGACGCGGCGTTTGACAACGCTGCTTCGGCTCCAATTATCTTGACATGAGGACAAGCACTCTTCACAGCAATTGTAATCCCAGATATGAGCCCGCCACCACCTACAGGCACAACAATGGCGTTGAGGTCCTTGACCTGCTGTATCAATTCGATTCCAATTGTGCCTTGTCCTGATACGACGTTCGGGTCCAGGAATGGGTGAACAAGGATACCACCAGTGTCATGCAGCACTTTCTCCGCCGCACTCCTCCGTGAATCCATGCCAGGGGCACATTCATGGATGGTTCCTCCGTATGCACGCGCCGCCTCAGATTTCACAGGAATGGCGTCCTGCGGGATGACGACGTGGGCGGCTACACCATACACCTGAGCAGCGGCACTGAGGGCCTGCGCATGGTTACCTGACGAGTGGGTGACAACGGGCTTGCCGCGCGTGGATGTGGATTGTTGCAGTTGGCCAACCGCGTTGAGTGCCCCGCGGAATTTGAAGGAGCCGGTTTTTTGGAAGCATTCTGCCTTGAAAAAGAAATTTGTTAATGCGGGAGAGCTGCCGCACAACCAGGCATCGATGAGGGAGCTCGTTAGGATTGGGGTTACGTGGGCATGGGGGCGGATTCTTTCGGACGCTTCGCGGATTGTGGCTGGGGATACCCCGGTTGATGCGCATGCATCTTCCAGAGGGGATGGCATTGACTTTTTGATGATGGTCGCGGTGCAGATGTCCGATGAAAGGTATGTATGCTGCCAGGCCCGTTGCACAGCACACATGCAGTAGGTAGCACTGCACGTGTAGAAGCGATGGAGATGATGTGATTTTTGGGATGGGATCACAAGCTCAAATGAAGAATGAGTGAGTGGGTGCAGTGGTCCATCATATGTGCTCATATGTAGTCATAGTGCTCTTGTGTCCTCATAATCATAGTGCTCTTGCGTCTTTACGACTAAGCGTTATCATAACATAATAGCTAGCGAATTTTATTTCTTTTCAGCTTTGATGTTCGCGATTTTTATTTTTCTTCGGTACGTTAACTCTTTTGACATTGCCCGGAGTAACCTATGGAAGGCTGGTGCATCACTGCTAGGACACCGCCCTGTCTTTAAATGATGTTAATGCATTATCCGCTAAGGAATACAGTATATTTATGCAACCGTCTTTAATTAATTAAAGCTCAGAGAAGAAGGCTTGTTGTAACCCATTCTTTTGATTGGTACGCTTTTACCAGCATCAACGAAGAGGTTTTCGCTAGAATCGACTATGTTCTTTCTGCGGGAATGGTCTTCTAGCTACAGTAGCTACCTCTCGAGGTAGTTGCAGAAAACAGATGAGATAGCATTCGCAACAACAGTCATTGAATAAAGCATACACACAAGAAAACAGAAGTGAAATCTCTCGTTGCGAACGCAGTTCTCGAGAAATTATAAAACAACTTTGTCATAAACATAAATGTATGCATACTGTATGATACTCTTTTTGGGTTTCTCCTCTACATCACCTGCTGTAAACGAGCACACGCGGAACGCGTGGGCATGGTTAATGTGGCAAACTCAAGCGTGAGTCCTAGAGACGCCGGTCCTGTGATATAGCATCGGCCCCCCTTGAAAGTTAGATAAATAAACCCGCACGGTGACGTGGTATGCACTGAAACCGCATATGCACTAAACAGTTGGGCAGTAAGTGTTGTCCCTGTACCGTACTGGGAAGAGGGGGCAGCAAGGATGAATATAAAATATTTTGAGGACATCGTCTCTACTTGCTGTACTTCAAACGGGTAAGCTGTCGTCATGAACAACTTTTTCTTCAAGTACAGTAGTTTGGTGAGAATAAAAAAAGTAATTATTTTTGAGGCTGGCCGCAATAAAATAATATTTGGCTAGGGCAACGTGTACACGAAAGCTTCATCCCAAGTAAGGCCGACGTTGCCAGCGAGGGTTCCAGAGACACCGAACAGCAAAAAATATTGTGATGGGGGGAAATTTTTGCAGAAATATGACTTTGTGACGAAAGCTCCACACTTTCCTTCGCCAGAGGCCACAGCCGCTTCATATACCCAGCGCACGAAAGAAAACCCGCTGGCCCATACCGTCGTGGAGAATCATTCCGCTGTTCGTTGCGCTTTTTGACTTTTTATTTCGCTTCCCCTCGACCACTCTTGCCACCCCTCGTTTCGTCGTTGAACAACCAAGTCTGCATCTCCAGATCCCTACTTTTTGCTCTTTCTCCGCACTACTTTTTATTGCGCTTACCCTTTGGCAGGCGCCAGCGTATGGCCGAGGGAGCGTATGGAGACGCGAGGAAGAGGGCGTGAGGCTCGCTCAGCAAGAAACGAAACAACATCCAATCCAGACTCAAACTCGGTATCACCTTCCATAGCACAAAGGTCCCCACGACCACGTACAAGATTGCACACTCGAATAGCCAGTGCCTCTGCATCGGTTCCCCAGACCACTGAACCCCCCCAACGCCCTTCTCTAACGAGTAGCAGACCGCGCAGGAGCACAAGAGATAAGAAGAACTCAACTACACAACCTACCCTTCCACCTACCTCAATTCCCACAACAACTAATTCACCAGGAATCCAGACAAGTCATCCAGTACCTCCACCTGCTGGTACGCGCAAGCGAAAACGATCGTCAAGTCGAAGACAATCGGACCGCCAAACTGCCGCTGGCCAAGGCACATCACCTGGGCAAACCGAATTAGGAAGACGTGGTCTTCCCTCCTCTCTTGAAGGCCCCGTATCCTCGCAACCATTCCCATCTTCCAGTCCTTTAAAGAAGGCGAGAAGGAGTTATCACAGGAGCAAACACACCAAATCTTCTCAGCAGCGAACACGAACGACTGGTTCGAGACGATCATCACGAGGAATGGATCTTGGAAAAGACGTCCAACAAAGGCAACGAGATGAGAGCAACCAGAGCCGAGACAGCGATGAAATTGGCACAGATGGACTAGAAAGAAGTGGGCCGAGTGCATTACAAGGTCTGTTGCGCCGCCTTGGAGCTGACCTGATGCCCGGCCCTTTTGGTACCTCTCCTTCTAGACTGCAACAGCTTCGCGCCGCTATTTCGTCGCCGTCGTCGGCGGGTGGAGAGCAGCAAATTGAGGCACTTTCGGAATTGTGTGAGTTTCTTTCGGTTGGGACTGAAGAGTCCCTTATTTCTTTCTCTGTCAACTTGTTTGTTTCACCGCTCGTTAATTTACTACAAACGGACTCGAATACAGAAGTGAAAATTTATGCCGCTAGGGCGCTTACGCATATGATGGATGCATTGCCGTCGTCATCCTCTGCCATTGCTAACCACGGCGCGGCCGAGCCTCTTTGTCAGAACCTGCTCTCCATCGAGTACATTGATTTAGCAGAACAGTCTCTATCTGCTCTTCACAAGCTGAGTGTCGACTATCCCCAACAAATTGTCAGGGCGAATGGTTTCCAAGCCGTACTGTCCTTCATCGACTTTTTCTCACTAAGCATGCAACGGGTTGCGGCTGCTACAGCTTGCAATCTTTGCCGTCAGCCTCAATCGAATGCATTGGACATGATCAGAGGTGTCATACCAACTATGATGAGACTCATGGATTCCGACGACCAGAGAATTCGAGAGTCTACAGTCCTTGGGTTTATGAGATTGGCAGAGTCCTTTCGAACCAGCGCACCAAATCTTGAGGTTCTATGTGGGGAGGGAGGAGCTTTAATCGAGCGTATTCTTCTGCTCATCGTACCCCCGTCTCCTCCATCTCTGGCGCCTCAATCGTACTCATACGTTTTGCGTCTCTTGAGTATTCTGTGCCGTGGGAACGTGACAGTAGGGCTGCGAGTCCTTTCAGATAAGCCATTTATAGAAAGGATTGAATCCAGATTGAGCTCCGGATCAACGTTGTATTGCCTTGATTGTCTGGCTTTGGTTGAAAGTCTACTGCCATATGCTCAGGAAGACATGCAGGAGCCAGAGCGGGCACTGCCAACTCGACCCCGTCGACGACGAGGGTCCACGGGCAGCGCTACGATGGCATCGGTCAACAAACTCCGACGAGAACACTTGGAGAAGAACTCAGAACCTTTACGATTCTTCGGCGAAACACTGTTGTCAACGCTGATGAAATTATACGTCTCCTCAGCAGACATTAACGCACGCCAGCATGCGTTATCAACAATTTTCATGTTCATTCATGCCGCTCCTGCGGATGTATTGACGAATATCGTCAAAGAGGATACGTCAGGTGCCACGAAACTCACTACGCGAGACTGCACATTAAGCTTTTGCTCATTTGTAGCAGGGTTGCTAGGAGAGAACAGTACTCCAGGAGAAGCTGAAGTCGGGTTGGAGATGGCTGACGCTACATTGCGAAAGCTTCCATCACTCCGAGAGAAATTCCTGAAAGAAGGAGTGATGAATGAGATTGCCAGACATGCAGGCATTGCTGTGGGCTCTGACAAAGAGGACAGCCAAAAGACTGACGAGCGAATGCGAAACGCTCAGCGCCATTCTGAGTCCAAGGGACAAAGTATGATTCAAAGATTACGAGCTTCTCGATCCTTGGAGGATACGACTTTGCACGCAGCCCTCGGTAATGCAGAATCTCCTCGAAGTGATGCCGATTCGGAAGGGGAGGACGTAATTCGTGATCAAATTGAGGAACTTCGTCGGTTCACGAGGGCTTCGATGACAGCTAGTCGTGATGGTCGCTCGCACACTGACGAAGATTTTGATCCGCTGCTCGCTGGAAAGGCGCAAAAGTTTTTGAGTGATCACCTAAGGACCAGCCCAGATGCCCCCCTTGATGAAAAGTGTTTCGAAAGTCCTGCACTGGGCCCGCTTTCCATTATCCGAATGTCGTTTTCTGAGGCTGACTCTCCTGACGGCGAAATTCGTGCAGCTCGTGCGCTGTCAGATCTCGTCCAGCGATTAACTGCATCAGGCGGGTTGACAGCATTTGAGGTATCAAAGAGCAGTCTAATGGAGGGCCTGCATGAATACCTATCAACGTCCGACTTGAAATTAAAGTCCTCTCGAATCGCGTGTCTTATCGACAACTTAAACACAAGGAGTAAAGACGGGGCTTTTTCTCGTCTTGTGGGTTTGGGGTTAGGAGTTATCCAGTCTCAGGAAAACCTGGCAATACAGACGAACCAGTCCTTCGCCAGTAGCGTCTCGAATCAAGTCAGTGCTGGACTTCGACAACTAGCCCAGCCATTCAAACTGCGATTGCGTAAATGCGCAGACAACGACACCGAGCAATTGCGGGATTACTCCCACCACATAGTTCTGATTGAGCCACTGGCAACCATGGCCAGTATAGAAGATTTCTTGTGGCCGAAAGTGGATCGCCCAGACGATGAAGGTGTGGTGGGTTTGAGCCACAGAAGGCGACTGGGGCGTGGTCGCGAAGGGCGCGCCTCCCGCGATAGAAACTTGCATCATGGCACTGACAATGGGAGAGGTACAAACCGGGAAACTGGAAGCATGCTGCATAAGAGGGGCTCTGGGAGAGATATCGATGCCCCTGCAGATGCTGAGAACGATCATGTTATTGAGGATGATGACTGTGATGGGAGCAATGGCGTATCAGACGATGACGCCAGCTCTGCAGATGACGAGGGGGACGTTATTGAGCAAGATTTCCACAGCAGTCCAGGCCGAGAGATGGATGCGGCAGATGCATTTGACTTGGACCATTTCAGTACAACACTACCTGCTTTTGAATTGGATCATGAAGCCCTGGGACAAACCCCTACACCTCGGACTTCTCGCCGAGGGGAATCTCATAGACACGGGTTGCAAAGGTCAGCGTTTGCCCATCGCCACGCGTCGAACTCGTCTGGCTCCTTCAGTTCCTACGCTGCAGCGTTGGCAGCAAACGTGCCACACTCAAGTGACCGCATTTCGTTGCTGGGGACGAGGCGTCGTGCGAGTCGAGGGTTTGGCCCTGGCTCTTCAACTCGTCCGGCCGAGATAAGTGCTGCCCAAACTGCACGTCTCAACTTCACCCTGAACGGTAAGGAAATATCTCATGACAGCTCAATTCTATCTGCTGTAATAGGGTGTGCCCCGAAAGACCGTGAAATTGGGTCCCGTCTTTGGTCAGAAGTGCACATACTGGAGTATTCCACGTGTGAAGGCCAAAAGCCGAGTGATAGTTCGCGTGGAGATCGTGCAAGTCCTGCCGGTGTTGATAATTTAGTCCATAGTTCCGCAAACGCGGACAGGACTGGTTCGGTTAGAAGGTCGCCCCGCTTCATGGGGAATCAAAGCAAGACACAAGGCATAACGGTTGAGAGGAGGCAGTCCCGTGATGGAAGCTCAAATAGCAGCTTTGCTTCTAAGGTTAACCTTACGAATAAGGTGATTCTTGCAACAGCAAGGACACTGACGCCCCCCCTACCATGTTCCATGTCGGCATCTATAGAGGTACTTCGGTACCTTCATTGGATGCATGAGAGAAGCAGGGTTCATCTTCAAAAGTGTCTTCCCGGTGGGCTAAACATTGTGAATGACGACGGCCATCTTCATTTTCACAGCTACAAGCTCAGCGCGAAACTTCTTCGTCAGGTGTCAGATCCGATCGCACTATGCGGAGGGATGATACCAGAATGGTGTTTTTCAGTGTGTAGGGATGCTTCGTTTCTTATACCTTTTGAAACGAGACAGGCAATGTTTCAGTCAACAGCATTGGGGGTTGCGCGTGCGTTACACCTTCTGCAGACTCGTGTAGATATGTCAGGGACTGCGATCTCATCTAATCATGGAAGCCGGGGACAAGATGATAGCGAACCCCGAATAGGGCGGATTCAGCGACAGAAGGTGCGATTACATAGGGGGCGTCTTCTTGAATCTGCAATCAAGGTTATCAACATGTATGGTGCCCACACCACTGTACTAGAAGTGGAATATTTTGACGAGGCTGGCACTGGTTTGGGTCCAACCCTAGAATTTTACACTTTGGCCTCCAGGGAGGTGCAAAGAGCGGACCTGGCTTTATGGCGAAGCAATACTTCCACTAATGGATCACGAGAAAATCGCCAGAACGTCGTCCATCGCGCGGCTTCGGTCGAATCGGGCACCCTCCCTGGGCCGAATCGTCCCACTGCAGCAGTGAAGAGGCGCAGTCGCAGACACATCGCAAGCGCAACTGAGGTATCGCCATCCGCTAGCGCCACTGGCACATCTTTCACTCCCGAATATGTCGTTCCGACGGGAAGAGGTCTTTTCCCGTCTTGTACGACCGGTTCAAGAAATGGGACCTCTCCTTTATCATCAAAAAGCGCTCCACTGTATTCGTTCGTTGGACGTCTCTTAGGGAAGGCCATTGTCGACGGCCGTCTTCTTGATCTTCGCTTCTCACAAAGCTTTTCACGACTCTTGCTCGCCTACTGCAGAGTCTATCATAACAAAGCTATCGGACATTCCGCGAATGCCTCGCCTGGAAGCCGTAACCGTCGGGGGAAGAGTTCACTTCCGTCTCTTACGGACAGCTGTAGAGCGGAAGTGTGGAAGCTGTATACGGATGGTGTGTCTGCGATGGAACTTTTGGAAAACGTCGACGGACAACTAGCACTTTCACTGACAAAGATCTTGGAGATGGTAAGAGATAACCAACCAGAAACAGTCGAAAGCCTATGCCTCAATTTCGTTCTTCCCGGGTATGATGAAGTGGAGGTTATAGAGAACGGTGCACAAGTGGACGTGACGCTCGGGAATGCGGAGGACTATGTGAGACGGGTGGTGTACTACACTGTGTTCAGAGGTGTGCAAGCTCAGACGGAAGCTCTGCTTCACGGGCTGCAAGAGATTCTCGACGTCAAGAGCTTACTTTTCTTTAAGTATGACGAACTGGACCTCTTGATGTGTGGTCCGGCCTTTGAGACGTGGACAGAAGACTTCCTTGTTCAGGCGACCCGTTGCGATCATGGATTTAGTCACGAAAGTGCAGCAGTACGGTATCTTCTTCAGATACTGTCTGAAATGGACAGCATTGAACAGAAGCAATTTGTTTTGTTCACCACGGGATCCCCTGCTCTGCCATTGGGAGGTTTGAAGAAGTTGCATCCACGACTAACGATAGTACGCCGCACCCCTGAGAATGAATACTCTCCGGATGAATGTCTCCCAACAGTCATGACTTGCACGAATTACTTCAAGTTGCCTGACTATAGTTCACTAGAAATAGCTCGAAAGCAGATAATGTATGCCGTGCGTGAAGGCCAAGGATCTTTTCATCTGTCTTAAGTTTCGAGATATCGGCAATCACTTCAATGATATTCTGCTTGCCGTACTGGTGAAGTAGAAGAACAGTCCTTGACCAGATTGTAAACTAAATCGATTACCCTTTTGTCTCTTGGTACAGTAGTCTTCGTTCCGTGATAGTTTTGCGCTACAGCACGGAAATCCCTGCTGACCTTGGCCTTTCGCGTTTGTCGTCGAATTAGACAACAGACTTCGTGCCCCTTCTAACGGTGTCTCATAATCTCGCTAAGGGATGGAAAGAAGAACGCCGCGTGTGTAAATTTCGGTGAACGAGGGAATTGTTTATTGGGCGAAGAATGTACACTACGCGAAACATGACTTCAGTGTTGGCTTGTGCCCCTGAACTTTTTCATGAGAAACCGAGCCATTCTTCGTCGGGAACTATGAAGGGAAGCGGTACGTTTGTACGCGAACGTGTGCTCGAAAATTTTTCCTTCTTTGCTGTGTTCCCTTTCTCCCGTCTTCCACGGCAATCCAGCTCTGTTCCACTTTCAGACTTCGAAGTCTACTAGTGCAACTGCCGGGCAGAGCGTTGTATCCTCACATTTCACGCCGAAAAGCGATTCATTCCGATTCCCGGAGACGCGTTGCCTGCTTTCATAGTCTCACACGGCCCACTGCAAAATCTTAATGAGTTGTGCAGTATCTAGGTATTAGAAGAAATCAGTGGATATCTGCAGGCATGAAGGTTGGATCAGCTCTGTGTGAGTGACCTGGCATTACTTCCGAGAAGTGGACTTCCGCGCAGAAGTGGTGGTCTTCCGTTTCTTCCGAGAGCTGTTCAAAGCCCTTCGCGTAGCGGCCCTGGTCCTCTTCTGCCCGACAGCTCCTATCGCAGCCTCTGGAGATTTCGGGGTTTCCGGTACTCCAAGAATATGAAACAAAAGCTTTGCGTTTGTCTCAGATGCTTTGTCCCTTTTTACCATTTGATCAACGGCTTTAGCGTGCTTTACGATCGTTTTGCAGTTCATGTCGCCAACCAATTTGCTCAAAGCAGTGATCTTCCCACGCATTGCAGTAGCAATCGACTTGTTAACTTGAAGTAAAGTCTGCTGAATAATGTCCTCGTCACCCACGACACTAAACAGCCGTCTGCGCGCGGAAGTTACCTGTATCGAGTCGGGACGATTGACCTTAATACGAGTGATGTACAGTGCGACAAGGTCCTTAGCCGCTTTTGCAACAACCACTGCATCGTTCGAATCTTCAGCCAGACGAATCGCGTGGATGTAGTAGTTCTCAGCCTTTTTGTTATTCATAGACACGGTCCCAGACATGCCTTCGTCATAGGCAACAGCAAGATTGTAAGTGCACTTTGGACATCGCTGCTTTGCCCCTAACCGATAGTAGTACAAAGCCTTTCCCAAATGAATGCGGCCCGGGAATCTACCTGCCATGCCAGTCTCATAATGCGTCCCAACGTTATCATAAGCATGCAGACTTCCTGCCTCGATGCCAAGAATGTACTGCTCAACAGCCTTGTCGAAGTCGCACTCTAGATTACCGTAACCCTCCGCATAAGATGTGCCCAAGTCGTTAATGGCATCTGCATTCCCGAGTTCGGCTGCTTTTTTGTAATATCCAAGAATGAAGCGTTCTTTCTGGGCCTTGCCTTTTGGAAGATCCGAGGCAAACGAAAAACTACTATCGAGTTGGGGCGTTTCATATCGGTGTGCTAGGAAAACTAAAGCACGTGGACACAGTTCCCGTGCCGCCGCCTTCACGCAAGTCACACCCAGATGTGCCTGCTCAGCATTCCTGTGAAGCGGTTCCATGGTAAGCAACCATCGTCCCTTAAGAAAAGTAGCCGTATGCGATCCAAGTTTGCTAGCCGTGTCAAAAAGTTCATATGCCTCCTGCATTACAGATCGAGGCGCGTAGGGGTCATTCTTCCCGTAATGAGCACATGAAACAAGAGCTTCGCCCTTCAGACAGAGCGCGTGCACGTTATTCGGATCGCGTCGCAGAAGTTCATCGCAGAGAAGTACACCGACGGTGCGCACGCTTTGACGATCACCCACGCGGCCGACAGGCGCGTCGAAACAGACGCGGATGAGCTCGATCAGACTGTCTGTTGGAGCGTTGCTTACAAGGCGGAGCAGCATCGACGCAGCCCGATTGGGGCTTGTAGAAGCGATAAGGAAGGGTCGGCGGAGACGGCTCATGGAGAAGCCGTTGCCGGAGGAACTCGAATTGGCGGTATCATCCTGCGATAGTTGAATGATTTCGCGACGGAGACCGGAGACTACGCCTTCCAGGGCGTGAAGTTGGCGAGTGAGTTGGGCCACTGCGACGTTTTCGGGTTCACTGGTTTCCGCAGCTGTCGCGCGAGTGGAAGTCGGCATGGTTTTTTTCCCTGAAAGTGTCGCGCCAAGGTAGATTATGTGGAAATCTGACCAACACAGAACGAACCTGTGCTACGTTGAAAGACTTCGCTTGCCGTGTTGTTACGTCGTTACGCTGTTTCGGACTCGAGCTCTGAGGGCTGTGAATCGAGCTGGATGAGCTGTGGATTAAGAGAAAAGCTTTTCCGTCTTATGATTCCCGATTACTGTAAAAGTAAAGGAAATTTGATTTTACATCTCAGCAATGCATCACACACGTTTTGATCTCTTCAAGTGCGGACTGCATGCGCACAGGGCCTTTCTTAAGCTTTGTGCGTGTGAGTGAGCCGCCTCCAGATCTATTTGTACCCTACAAGTATAGCTAGGGTGCTGTATATGGCGCGTAACAGGCTTATATTTTCCGTTAAGACTCAACATCTTCCTGGCACACCATACGTTTGATGCGGGAGTACGCTGCACTGTATCTCAGTTGATGTCATATCCAATGCTTATCACATCCGCAATAAACGCCGCTCGCTTCAGCCGATTCTTTCTGGCGTGCGGATGTACAACAGGACTTGAAACGAGCCACCATTTCCTCTTCTTATACCACAAGCTGCATGCGAGAAGTGCTTTTGTCGGTGCTCTGCATCTTCCGCAGTTGCAATCGTAGCTCTTGAGAGTCTCGTAGCACTCTCCGCTTGCCTTGGAAAGGAATAAAACAATGATATACTCTGTCGGGCTTCGTGCAGTGTAGTGAGCTCTGGACGTTTAAAAAGTCTTCAAATGCATAAATTACAAGTTACTGAATCAACTAAAAATAAGAGCAATCGCTCATGGCGTCTAATCTTCTTCCTCACCAATAACTGCGACCTCCTCCCCCTCGAAAACATCTACCCTCAAAAAGACTACAAGCAAAGCGCCAAGCGCTGCGCATATCCCACCGGTGAACATGACCCAAGCGATATCGTTTTGCACCATTGACAAAATAAAAGGCGCAGCGAACGCAACTATGAGCTGGGGGAAGCTCTGACTAGCGTTGAAAAGCGTGGTGAACAAGCCCACGCGTTGTGCATACCACGGGTCGGAATCCAATGCATTTCCTACAAGTGTCCAAGGTACGCCCATGGTAGTCGCCCACACAATCCCGAACAAACCGATATCCGCCACAGTTGCTAGACGCAGCTCGACGGAGGGCTCTACTTGCCCTGGTACACCTCGCAGCAGCGGGGCACATAACAGACAAGCTGCTTCAACGACTTGCGAAAAGGCGTACACAAAAGTGGTACCAAATCGCTCCAGCAAGCGTGGGAGTGCGAGCGAATATGCTAGGGTCACAACTGCAGTCATGGCGTTTCCTTTTCCGCCGAGCTTGACACCCTTTTCGAAGGTTGCGCGGCCAGGGGTGCCTCTGGGATCGCGGCCGTTGCCTAGATATACATTCCTGCCGACCCAGGTGTTGACGTAGACGAAGAGGGTGAAGAAGCCGACCCATGTGCACAGCTGCACGGCAAAGACTTGCCAAAACGGGCGCGGAATGCCCTTGAGAGTTGTAACAAGGGAGACCCAGGTGGATTGGGACTCTTGTTGCGGTGGAGCTGGAAGGAGAAGCGAACCGTCGAGATCTGTATTGGAGGTGGGTGATGCTCTCTGTGGGGATCCGTCGTAGTTGAGGTCCTCCGCTCCTGCGACACCTGCAACGGGGCGATAACCTGCGGCGCGAAGCGGTGTCTCCGTGGTGACAAAGACACAAATGGCGACGGTGAGTATGAGGACAAGGGCAGCGATGGAAAAGAGAGCTTGAATGTCTGTCTGGAAGATGGGAATGAGGGCGGTGAGTTTCAGGGCCGTGAGCAGGCCTCCGATGAGATTTCCAAGACCAGTGAAGACGCCGATGTAAGCATTGGCCAATGAGCGCTGGCGGCGCGGAACAACGTCGGTGACGAGTGCGCGCAACGGGGCCTGGATGGCCTGGATGGAAAAGTCGAGGAGGAAGAAGGAAAGGATAGCGATGACGAGCGCGACGCGCATGGAACGTTCCTCGGGGACGAGGTATGCGGCGAGGGCGGTGGCGTTGGAGAAGAGGAGCAGTGCGACGGCGGTGAAGAGGGAGCCCGCGATGAGGAAGGGGCGGCGGCGGCCCAGGGCGGAGGTGCACGAGTCGCTCGCGTAGCCGACGAGCGGCTGGACGATGAGGCCGGAGAGCGGGCCGGCGAGCCAGGCGAGCGAGACGGCGCGCTCCGAGATGCCCAGCAGCAGCAGCTCGGCCGTGCCCATGTTGATCTGCGCCGCGTAGCACACCTGGATGCCGCACATGGCCAGCGCGCACGCGACGATGCGCCACTCCGGCATCGGCTCCGTGCTGGAGGACGAGAAGGAGCTGCGCGAGCCGTGCGTTCGCGCGGCGGGGTCCACCGCGAAGGGGGCCTCCGTGCCCATTTTGCGGGATGGCGGGCGGAGGGACGGGGGGGGGGGGGGGGGCGATGGGGGGGGGGGGGCGGGGGAGGGGGCCGGGGGCGGAGGAAGGGCAGGGGGCTGTTGTGTGGGGCGGTGTTGAGATTGGTTCGGTTAAAGGGTTTTGGAAGGGCAACTCACGAAAGAGCAGGTAGAAGAGTGCAGTGCGTGCGTGCATGGTTGGGCGCGGGGCGCGGGCAGTGCGGGAAGTAGTGTGGGTGAGGTGGGCGAAGATGGTTTGTCGGGGGCGTCGCAGGCGGACAGGAGGAGGAGGGAGAAAAGCATTGGTGGCGGAACTGGAGTTGCGCCTAGCCAACCAACGGCACTGACCCCTCGGATAACACCCAATCATTTGCCAGGCGGTACGCATCCCACGACGCGCGCTGCTGGCTGATCGCGATCCGCACCGGTTCGCTTATTCGCCCGTGGTGGCCTGAAAAACGGACATTCAGAAGCAAAACCCTAGTTGATCCGGATCCCGTGTGCGGTCTCCCGGAACCGACCGTCTCCCCGCTCTTCTACAAGTATCAGTTTTTTTTTGTTCTAGCACGCAAATGGACAACCATGCAACTGACCTAAAAAAAAAGTCAGTTGGACTGACTTTTCTGGAGGTCATAGTTTCGACGAGACGAGAAGCACATATGCCTCATTTGAGGACACGCTTGGCCTCAGATGGTCAGGGTTGTCACTTCCGGTACAGTAGCGGGCGGGTTCTTTCTTTTTCCAACAGCAAACAAGAATTTTGGCAGCGATGCGCGATCGCAAAAGCGCGGCGTGTCTGCAAAGAGTGGGTGCAAGGAGCGGGTGCAAGGAGCGGGTGCAAGGAGTGGCATAGACGCGCGGCGTATCGGCGTCGGTCATGCGAATTGCAAGTCCAACTTGCGGGCTTGCGGGTCTTAGCTCTGTTGTAACTAAAAAGGGGATAAATCCCAAAAAGGGATAAATCCATTGTTGTGTGGCGATTTATCCCAAATAAAAATGGGGTGATGTTGTTGTGCGGCGAATGACGTGGATGTCATTTATTTAAACTAATTTTTGCGTCTGTATACACTTGTGTATGCGGGTGAAGCTGTCCAGGGAGTAGCGAGTGACATGCCGACACCTGGCATTCGACCGGGCGTGCACTGTCCTACATATCGCCGACGGCCGGGTGAGAGTCTCGTGACTTCTCGGATATGTCTATTTCTCTTTTGCCCACCCATCCCCGTCAGGACGCCCTTCCCTGGGCTTCCCTCACATGTCTATTCTCTGATATTGTTCTTTCTTTGTTTACTTTTCGATAGATAGTCAAGAGTACTCTCGCTACCGCTGATATCTCGGGTGCGCGGGAGCTCCAACCGTAAACGACCATCTATCTTCACTGCGATGTTTGTAAAAGAAGGGTGCCCTCAACTCGGGACAAAAGTGCTCTAATCAAAAAATCAATCAAATATTATTGTCAGGAATTCTTTGTAAACAGCCATGAAAAGTGAGTTTATCTGCCCCGCCCAGCCATTCCTCCTCTGTTTCCTTCTGTTCAGCAGACCGTACCGGAAAAGCACGTGGTTACTTTTAAAAACAATTCTTACCAGTCGAACCCGCGCGCCGCAGTTGTGTTAGGCGGGAGTTTCAAACATGGCCTTCCAAATATGAGTGTCTTCATTCCAAAGGGATGTACTTGCTGGCAGCTCCTGTTAGTTTATTCTATTGGCTGTGTATGATCACAACATGTAAGAAAGAGGGGAATCGTAGCTTTCTATTGGTTCTAAAATCATTTTTGCACGGATATCTATGAGGGTTTAGATGGCCAATACTGCGCCATTGGTCCGGACTGGAGGGCACCCCCCTTTAGAGCAATTTGTCTTCATTCCAAAGGGGTTCAGAGGGCCATTACTGCACCATATGTCCGGACATGAGGGCATCCCCCCTTTAATCGTTGGAGGGTTGTCCATGCTGTCTTAAAGGAGGCCCTCAGGAGGACTTGAACAACAGCAGCCCTTGTTTCTTCGGTAATCGAGGCCCGATGATCGTATCCGAATCAGGTATCAGTTGACAGTCAAAACGAAATTGGCGGTTATTTTTGAGGTCCTCATGGAGTAGCGCGTGTGCGCGTGTACACGTGGACGGTTTGATTATCCGCAAAGGATGGTGCTGTAGTATTGTACTACAGTAGTACAGTAGCTACCCTTGGGTACCTCTCAGAGAGGGGGCTGGTAGTGACCCTACTGTACATAGTGAAAAAAAGATATTATGAGGGCACCTTTTA
The DNA here is from genome assembly GCF_000350225.1 of Chondrus crispus. NCBI lineage: Eukaryota > Rhodophyta > Florideophyceae > Gigartinales > Gigartinaceae > Chondrus > Chondrus crispus. The sequence goes on along the minus strand of NW_005179011.1, from coordinate 122,038 downwards.
GTACTAGTACGGTACCAACGGTACAGTAGTGAGGGGCGTACTTCGGCCTCATCGGAGATTACACCGCTTACCTGCGTCAGCCATTTCCACTAACGTGTTTAATTTGTCCTTAGCTTGCACAACACGCCTACGCATTGCTGTGAAACCCAATGCTTGCCATGATCCCCATCAAAGCGTCTCGCTCTTGCTTCTCCGACTAGCGCCCCCTACCCCTCACACTCATGACACCCCATCAGCACCTATCCGCACAACTGCCCTTCCTCGCCTCGTGGCCCCATCTACTTCCCTCCCGCCCCTGTACGCCTTGACATATCTCTCTACTCCCAGAAAATGACTCCAGCAGAGACAAAGTACAACAACAACCCCTTTCTATGAAACCCCCCCGCTTGCCAACGCCCTACGTTTCCCATTTCCCTGCCCCTCGATTTTCCCCCCTCTGACTCCCCCGCTGCCCCCCGCCCCGTCCACCCACATCCCCGTCCCCGTGCATGCTGCCACTCGCCCCCGCATACACCCTGCTCAAATGGCATGGTTCGACTTCCCCGATGACAAAGGGGACCTCTACTACGTCTTCTTTCCAATTACCGTCACCAGGAACATCTCCCAATCCCCCAACACCTCCTCGTTTCTGAAGCACACTATCGCCATCGGCCCCCGCACAAACATATTTCAACGCGATCTCACAAACCTCCTCACTTTGGATGAGGTTTTCCTCGCCGTACTCTCTATCATTTTTCTCCTAGCTGTCGACGCCGCCATCGCCACCATCTTGCTGCGCACCACCGGCGGCAATGTCAGTCTTTCAAGATTCTTTATTAACAAGAGCGTTGAGCTCACCCGCTCTTTCCGTTTCACCCATATCACCAAGGAAAGAGATAGAGAGCACCGCCCGCGCCTCCTCCTGCTTTCATTTGCCTTTATCTTCTTCTCACTGGCTCTAGCCCTCACCATTTTTGTCCTCACCACCCGCATATCCACACCCGTCTCAAATGCGACAAAGACCCTGGAGCTTGTACAACCGGTCAACCCGGACTGGAACGCCGTGCGAAACGACTCCACCCGCTCTATCAATCGCCCATGCACCGTCATGAGGCTCCTCCGTGCGCGCCAGTTCAAGACAACCATCAACACCTGCGTCGTGTCCAGCATGTCCCCCATCGAGTTTGACACCTTTGAAAGAGCAGAAGGCAACGTTCCCATGACCATCACGTCCGACATGCACCCCTACGGCGCGGAGCACAATGTCACAATTGGCGACGACTCGGCCTATTTTTCTGCCCGCGCCTACGTCACCTTTGACGATGACCGAGTGCGAGTGCTGCGCCAGCGCACAATCTTTCGCAACCGCGCAGCTCAGGTGCACACCTTCCACAAGAATCTCGTCGGCTACCTGCTCTCCGCGTACCAGCGAGCCACCAACGACGATCGCATCACCCTCGACTTTATGAAGGATCTCGAGTTCACGAGCGAGACGTTCGAGGGGCCTCCGTATACCATCACGCAAGTGGGCGACGGATCCGGCTTTGTCAGAGCTCAGTCCACACAACACAAGACGCAGCTGACCGCGTTGCTGCCGCGCGGCCCGGCGGCTCTGCGCTTCGCACAGTCTGTGATCAAAGCGTCGACGGCGATTGGCGTGACCAGTGCTGATGTGACCGACCTCCTTGAGGACGAGGGCGAGTCGATAGCGGAGGCTGTCGTGTGGCGGGACCCTTCTAGGCGCTTGAATTGGTTGTCACTTCTGATCATGTCGCTCTCCGCCCTATTCATTCTCTTCGCGCTCCGGCTGTGCTTGAAGCCCATTGCCACGCAGGAAATTGCCGACGTGTTGGTCGCCAGAGCAGCTGACGAGGCAGCAGAACGCGACGCCTTCCGGTCGAAGGAGGATGAACCCAAATCGACAAAGTTCGTAAGGGTTTCCTCACTCTCGAATGAAAGAGAGTATCACTATGGCGCGGAAACCCTTCAAAACCCGGAATTGGGTAGAGAAGAGTACCAAGAGAATATGCAACCGGGAGGCCGCGTCCCGTATTTGTAGCATGCCTATATCATCGCGGCCCCCAGATTCTTCAATGGGACTTGGCTGCTCCGCCGCATTGCTTTCAGCCTAGGCTTTGGGAGCATTCGGGGGGTTTCAAACTCCGTGTATATATATATATATAAACAACAAATATAAAACTAGTCGCGGCACTATTCTAACTTTTACGTCCACACTACCTCTCCGAGTGCTTGCAGAATGTTAACGGCGTCTGTAACGATCAGATCTTCTTGATGCTGTTCTTCGTCCAAAACGCCTAGGGTTCAACATACCTAGTACCAGTACCGTATGGCTTAGCACTCACGTTCCTATCTACAACTCACCAGCGAGAGGGTAGCTAAGGTGCAAGTCTGTATACGCCAGACAAAGCATCATTTTGACAACTGCAGTCTCAGCTGTCATCCTTCTCGTCGTCGTGGCACCAAACTTCATCGCGGTGGACCCCGATCGGTACAAGGCCGGGTTGAGCGGCCCGGTCAAGCACTGGCTCGCCAAATACAATTCCAGTCCCTTCTCTCGCTGGTCCTTAAACCAATCCATCCAGCCTGCGCTCTTCTGGTCTGGCAAATTGCCGACGCCGAACGCCTCAATGACGGCGCCACGCACGCCGCGAGCCACCAAATCACCGTACCCTATCTGCGGCCTGAGGCCTGGGACGACCGGGATGCGCACAACGTTGCGTTCCAGCTTGATGCGCGGCCTGTACACGCCGGGGTCCTTCCACAAGGCTGAAAAGTCCCACTCGATGTCGACGCCGAGCGTCGCCAGCGGCGGATAGGTGGGCGAGCTGAACGCCCTGTATGCCGAGGACTTTGTCTTGAGAGCCCTATTGGCACGCAACAAGGTCCCCCCAAAACACAAGGCAAACTCCTGCAGCTGATCCGCGCAGGCGACGGTGACGGCGTCGACCAAGTTCTGGCGCGCGTCCGACCGCGGCATGGCCATGGGGATCTGCGAGCCGGTGAAGACGACGGGCTTGCGGAAGCCCGCGAGCATAAGCGAGAGCGCGCTGGCCGTGTACGACATGGTGTCGGTGCCGTGGATGATGACGAAGCCGTCGAAGTTGTCGCGGTTGCGGTCGAGCAGCTTGGCCAGCTTGATCCAGTGCGGCGGCCCGAGGCGCGAGGAGTCCAGGTTGAGCGGGACGTTGACCTGGAACGTGGCGAGCGAGCGGAGCTCTGGGAAGTTGTCGAGGATGTTCGCCAGCAGCGGCCCCGGGCGCAGCCCCGTCTTGTAGTTGCCGCCGCGGCGCAGCGTGCCCGACGCGTCGAAGGACGACACCGTGTCCATGCCGAAGGTGCCGCCGCAGTGGATGAGCAGGATGTGCGGGAGCGAGGTTCCGGCATGCGCGGTGCGCGGCTCGTCGGAGTGCGACAGCTTCTGGGGAGCGGCACGCGCTTTGCGCTTGGAGGCCGGGGCCGCCGCGTTCTTGGCGCGAGGCGGGACGCGCGCTTCAGCCGCGGTGGAAAGCGCGCGAGGGCTGGGGAGGGGAGGTGGCGTGCCGTTGCTCTTTTCGTTGGCGGACATGCACGGCGGAAGGCGCGCGGGGACGTGCGGGCGGCGGCGGGTCGCGGGGCGAGCGGCGGCGGGGCAGCGGAGGGGCAGGACGGCGCCCGCGGGTTGCAGAGGGGGCGCGGGGAGGAACGCAGGCATTGGTATGTGGGGGGGTAGCTTGTACGACTTCGAAGGCGGGCGGGCAAGTGCGTCGGCCGCGAGTGTGAGCTGCCGGGGCCGTGGGTGCGGCTTTATGGGGAGGTGCTCCTCTAGCATTGCCGCTGCGGGATGCGGAGAGAGAGGACGGCGATGGAGTGAGCGAAATTCAATCATACTGAATAAATGCAGCGGGCGGGACATCTTTCTGGAGAACCCGTGTTTCCCGCAGGTACACGGTCAACGCATCTACAGATCGCGAGGTATGCGTGCAGCGGCCTCAAGGCGCTGTCGCGGCAAGGAACACGCGCGGGACAGTCATGAGCATTTCCAGACGCTCGTGCAAAAGGGAAGCGCACGCGCGGCAAGGAACGTATCGGTATCGCCCACGCGCACGCCGGCGGGCGGGCGGCTTTTACCGTAACGACCAACACATTGTCTACTACCCTGTGTAGCACCTACGCGAGCGGCCGCCTCGCAGCGTCAATTCCGGGCCACGCGAGCATCCGCGCTCCTTAGCTGCCATGCGGATGCGGTGAGGATGCGCGCGGCGCATCTAACGGGGGCCAGGAGGGCGTGGGCGACGCGCATGTCGACGGCCTTCGTGTAGCACGTGGCGAGGACGCCGTCGACGACGATGTCGCCGTGCAGCGTCTGCGGGTTAAACAAGCCGGCGGCGGCGACCCTGTCGACGGCTTCAACTCTCACGACGGCGCTCCCCCCGGCGGCGCCCTTCCGCACGGCCAGCATACCATCGCCGGCGCGCACGTGCTCGACAGCGCGCACCTCGCGCGCCTCGCGCCCCTGGCGCCACACGTACACGAGATGGCCGGCGGCCGCGACGAGGCTCTGGCCGTCCGCCAGGGCGACACGCACGTAGTTGCGACCGCGCCACCCGGCGTCGCGGTGCGTCCACATGACGACGTCGCTAAACGCGCCGTCGCCGGTCCTGACGCGCTCGCCCGTTTCAAGCTGGTCCATCCTAAGCGCCCTGCCGTCTTCCGTCTCCACGACGGCGTGCGCCGGAAAGCACGCGGGCTCGTCGTCAACCTCACCCTCCATCTCCTCGGACGGGCTGGGCTCGAGCGGCTCGGGGCTGGGCGGGACGGGCGTCTGCGCCGGGACGATATCTGGGCGGGGCTCGACCTCTCTCGCGGAGCCGGCGCCCTCGCCGTCGGCATCATCACAGCAGCCTGTGTCGCAGCAACGCTGCGGGTTCGGGCAGCACTCGCCCTGCCCGGCCGGGCACTCGACGCCCGGGCTGCCGTCGTCGCCGCACTCGACGAAACCCTCCGCCGTGACGCACATGTACGGCGGCTCGGCCGTGCAGCGGTTGAACAGCTCGCCCAGGCAGCACTTGTCCTCCCCGTCGCGCGCCGCGGCGACGCACTGCGTGCCCGGGGTCTCCACGCCGTCCTCGTCGCACCGGCCGTTTCCCTCCGCGTCCGCGCACACCCCCACCGTGACCAGCGCCGGCACCGACAGGCAGAAGGGCAGCGACGACGGGCAGCACACGCCCTGGCAGCACAGCTCCGCGCAGAATT
>NW_005179011.1:114607-115670 GCF_000350225.1 Chondrus crispus | reverse complement strand
ATTTTAATACGTACCCTTCAGACGCAGCATCGTCCCCCCCCCCGCCCACGCTTGCCCGATTGCACGCGCGCTTCTTCGCCTTTTTTGCCGCGCCGCGCACGCCGCACAGACGCCGCCGCGCCCGCTCGTCTCACACGCCCACGCCCCCTGCCGCGCGGAGCGCATGCCGCAGCGACAGGTAATCGCCGACATCATAACCAGACGGTGCCCGCCGCACACAGACGCTCCAGGGCGCGCGGCTGGTGCCCCGCCTGCGCGTCGTGCGTTTTGCTTTATATTTTCTGTAGACTTTGTCGTGCTCAGGCGGCTGCACCTTGACACGCTGCACCTTGACACGCTCTCATGATGGGAAGCATTTTAAGAGTTGTGCTCCAACGCAGCTTGTGCAGTCCCCAATCACTAGTGAAGAAGGGCAAGTATCCAAGGATGCAATTTGATTATTCCCCGCAACCTCTTCCCCTGATCCCCTCCCCCTGATCCCCTCTTCAAACCGGGTACCTTATCATATACCTTACATCTTTATTTACAACAGAGCTAAGACCCTCTTCAAACCACATGCAACAACTGCAGTGAGATAACCTTGTCGTTGACATTATACACTTGAAACGTGTCCCGCCATTGTGATCCACAGGACAAACCTGGGCATAGTTGAGGCCTTCTCCCTCAACTTGAGGGAGAAGCAAGCGCACGTGTCACCCGCGGCGTGTCACCTCAAAAACCCGAGCACGCCCTGCCACAACGGCAGTCGCGCGAACGCCGAGCCGCGGCGTACCAGCGGCCCGCGATCAAATTTCAAACTCCCGCCATTTCCCAATTATTTCAATCCGCCCGTCGCCCAAGCCGCCCGTAAATCCCCCCGCCGCCCCATCCCCCTCCCCGCCTGAGTCGATCAACATTGCGTTTGACTTCGTCTCAATGCATGTGGCTACCGCGCTTCGAAACTTGATCCGAGTCATAAAACCATAGCAATGAGATGAATATTCATTTGGAGACGAGGCCTTTTGTTCGGACGGAATCTGAGCATTCCCCACATTTGCTTCTGGGTTACCTTGAAGATCTTGTC
>NW_005179011.1:110930-113571 GCF_000350225.1 Chondrus crispus | reverse complement strand
GACCCCGCCGAGTTTATTCATTCCGAATCGGCCAGGTTCATGGACCTCATTCAAAACGGCGCTCCGCCCAAGTTGTTTGACAACGACGACGCCTACACGTCGCGCCAAGTCCTCGCGTCGCTGAGCTTGCTCACGATGCCGGACGTGAACATCACCGAATTCCCGGCCTTTTTGGATGCGTCTGGTGAGACGTGGAGAGTCACGTTGTCGCACTGCCTGACCCCGCTGGATTTTCTGCAGGGATCGTTGCGCGAGTACAACGTCACTCGCTTCCAAAAGTCGGCACTGAGGGGGAGCAAGACGCTGTTCCGAGGCCCGTCACGATCGACAATGCCGCCGAATGCATTCTCGTTCTTGAGTGGCTCCGCCTCATTCGTATTTGCAGATGCGGACATGTGCATCACGTCGTGTAGAGTGCTGTCAGCGTTGTTTGTCATGAGCTACGACATCGACACGTACGGCGTGGTGCATAGGACGCTAGTGCAAACGACGCACAGCTTGCTAATGTGCAAAGAGCAGACGGAGCGATTTCTGACTGTTCGAGAGGCGCCGGCAAGGGATGGAAGAGGGGCTGGGAGTTTGTTTGAACGCGTAGATGCGCTACGGAAATTGGGGGACATCATGCAGTTTAGCTCCGATTATGAAATGGTGGCGGCAATTGACGACGCTATCAAGTTGGCTATGTACCGCATTATTGGTACGTTCCATACGCACATGTACAACTTTGTAGACGGAAATGAGGTCACGTGGGATAGATCTTTGGACAGGCAATTAAGGGACTTTCTCAGCTACAACACTTCGTAGCCAGGTTGGCGTGAAAGACAGGTAAAGCAACTAATCACCACTGCAATAGACATAGGTTCATAGTTGTTCTCCTCTTGAGCTGCTCGTCGCAGAATTGCGGGTGAAATTTGGAGGGCCATTCTGTCATCAAAACTAATTTAGTACATGTTTGCAATCTATCCACCCGATCTGCGACACTTCCCCGCGCACCGAGCCATGGGGTTGTCGCAGTCAATTTTTGGCTAGCCCCTCACGTCTCACAGGGACAAAGCGACTCTTCCAGTGCCATTCTCATGCGGTCCTTTGAAGCAGAAGAGAGGACAAACGGCCGCATAGAGAAAGAAATGTCCTTAAAGCAGTCACAGCGGCTCCGTCCAGGCCAAGCCGTACGAGGCGGCAGGGGAATTCAGGTGTTCACGCTCATTGGTTGAAAAATAGATCTATTTTTCTCGCATTGCTGTCGGAAGATGTTGTCATTGCTGGACAGTTTGAGAAATGTCTCAACTTTTGTTCTTCCTTTTCCTTGTCCCAAGGCTGTCTACCCTTGAATGGTCGACTTTATTGAGAGAGTATTGGGGCGGCCCGACACTAGAGCATCACGGTCTACGGAGGGTCTACGGAGGGTCTGTAGAGCAACTGTCTACCCTTCGAAGGGTAGACGCATGCGATTTGACCTCATATGAGGTCAGGCATGGCCTCATATGAGGCCAGCTTTTTTTTTGCAAAAATATATACATTAAATCGAAACTTTATAAAGTTAGTTTGGACACCATTTCTTTAACGCATATGCCCTCGGCAATAACATCTTGCAAAACATTGGGATGGCAGTTGTCAATACACAGAGAGACTAAGAATCTAATGAAGTTTCAATGGTCAGTTGACTTTTTAAACAGGCGTTTTGGTTTCGAAGATATCAACGTAAAACGTTTTGAGGTTAGTCAAAAAGGCTTCTTTTTCAGGCATTCTAAAAATGGCCGGAAAAGACGTGCAGATCTCACCGAACTCCACCCTTCCGCAACGCAGAATTCAACTGCAGTGGTGTGAGTATCTTTTTCCATCTTGCTGAGCTAGCACAAGTCGAGAAAAAATAAGTTGAAAAGTGACCTCATATGAGGTCATTTGTCGTCTAGACACTAAGCTCTGTTCTCCGAGCGCATATTTCAATCCCCAGTTTAGTATCTCATCAACCTTGACCGATTCGAGACAAAAAAATAAAGGAGGTCGAGATCAGAATTAGCATGATATCAAAGCTTCACAGGTCATGATTCTCTCACGATCTCAATTTTGCAAAAGTTGTCCAGAAGAGATGTAGTTGTTCAAAGGGTTGCTCCACATTTTGCAAACTTTCTGGAAGGAAAAGAGGAGTGTTGGGACCATTTTTAGGAGGTCGCTCCACAAACACTTGAAAAGTGACCCTCTTTCACATGTGTCTTTGAAAAATGAAACGGAGATATAGATTTGACATTAGTTCCGAGAGAAACAAGCTTTTTTTGAGTATACTCACATGAAGTATTTAGCCACCTAGTACTCGGATGAGACTGGTCAAGGGTTAGAGTTTGAAATTAAAGGGCAGTGGCGTACGAATCTGGCGCAATGGTCGCACGACGACCAGCTTTTGCAAACTCTGGTTCATCACAAGCGCAGAAGCATCATAGCAAACTAGTTTTAACAGCTGAGTCAATATCCGTTGTCCTCGAGGCCACATGTTTGGGTCTCAGGAACGGAGTATTGTGTAGAGCGGATGTATTGTATCTCTATATGCCTTGGAAGCATATATGCGAAACGGCTCAATGGGGACCGCGAAATTGCTCGTGGATGCAGTCCAATAAACGTTTGTTAGTTTCTGTGCGTTAGGCTT
>NW_005179011.1:102384-110395 GCF_000350225.1 Chondrus crispus | reverse complement strand
CCCTTCCACAACGCAGAAGTCAACTGCCGTGTCGAGAGTATCTTTTTTCCATCTTGTTGAGCTAGCACAAGTCGAGAAAAATAAGTTGAAAAGTGACCTCATATGAGGTCATTTGTCACCTAGACACTAGAGATTGACGGGACTCCACAATATCTGTGCGATCCATGTGAACGTACACATTTGTTGCTTGACTCACTGGATCCTGCCATATATCCTATAATCACCAACAGTTTTTTGGAGAAGACGATGGTCCACCTTTCAATATATAAAAAAAGAAGCTTCGAGCGTGGACTAGTCGCATCTATTATCCGTTTTGCGCGGTGTACGTGGACGTTAAAGCCGCAAGTCGCAAAAACAGCGAAAGGATACTGTCGTTTCTAGCCAGTTGATTATGTAGGAACAATTATTTGCAGGAATTTGCTTGTGTTCTTCGATCAACACAAACTATTGAACGCCAAATCACGCAATTCGAGGTATTGAACTAAACGATAATGAACAGAGCAGCATAACGTCTGAGAGTGCCTTTTGGCGGAGATGTTCGTTTGTTGGAAGTCTCAAATGTTTTGGATTCCGAATGAATCGGATCGCTGCTGAAAGACGTAGTGACTCAATAACCGGTAGAAAACGAAAGTGTCGTTGTCCTTCACAGGAAGATGCATCTTTTCTGCAAGATGCGCATATGGATCAAAACAGGTCTTTGGCGAAATAGAAACGACTAAATTGGGTGTAGAAAACAGGAATTGCAAAAAAAGGGAATTTTGGAACGGCAGTGTCCACCTCACTTGCCGTGCAACCTGGTCGACCGACGAAAAAGCAGCGGACGGGGAATGTGCAGACTAGACTACCTCGCCACCGCTGCGTCTACAAAAGGCGGTACTGCCCCATCTCGTCGCTACAGCTTTCACATCTCACAGCATCTCAAGAAGCGACGAGAAACAAACATTGTGCTACTCTCTCCCGGCATTGCCATTTGCTTGAAATGTACAACGGAATCGGCCTACAGACTGTGCGCGGCACAGGCACTTCAGGCCATGTGCAGCGCAACGTTGCCGCATTGCGCCGCAGCGCGCGGATTGGAAGTCGTCGTGCACCACGTCCGAAGTCCCTGCACGCTGCGCTTCGCGAGAAGGTCGGCAAGCAGCTTGGGGCGCAACCAGCCTTTAATGCTCACGAAAGCCGTCGCAAGGTCGAGGTCGCGGTCATTGAGCTGGAAGAGGAGCTGATTGCGCGCGGATATGAGAGTGACACGATTGAGGAAATGAAAACAAGGCTTCGGGAGGATTTACTTGCGAGGGATGAACAGGAGAAAGAGGGAGAGAAAGATAGGGAAATTGATCACGGACGCATGCGGCGGGAGGAAGGAAAAGCCAAGCCCGTAGTGGCTGATGATGAAGAACTTATTCAGAGAAGGAATGAGAAGATTAAGGAGGTTCTCGGCGTTAGTAAAGACTATCAGCATGGGGATTTCCTTCGCAGAATGCAGGCAGACAAGGAGAAGAAGAAACTTGAGGAATCTGGTATCGAAAAGGAAATCAGTGCGGCAGCAGGGACCGAGAATGTTGGTGTTGCTCCGGGATCAAATGTTGTTCACTTGCGGGGCAAGGAGCTCTCTGCAAACGTTGTTAGTGCGAGCGCAAGAGGCCCAGAGGATGCTGTTGAGAAGCCAGAAAATCCGGCTATCGACGTACACGGAGGTGGGCTCTCTGGCTCGGAATCATCGGTGTTGACGCCCTCGTCGCCCTCTTCTGGTTCGTTGGAGTCACCGAAACCGACCAGGCGCTTCGATGGAGAGGAAGTTTCACCTCCAATGCGCAGTAAACGGAGAGGCGGAGACGTTCTGTTAGAGGAATCTCTCATGCATAAGACGACTCCAACACGACAAGAGGAATGCGTAAAGCAGTCACCTTCTGCCAAGTCAAACGATTACGAAAGAACAGAGCACCCACGTCAGAAACCGGGTCTGGAAAGCTACGAGGGCAATAAGGATGAACATGACCATAGCGTGGTGAGGGGGGCAGCTGCGACTCGCGGATCTCCATTTCAGAGGGATGAAGACGTCGATAAACTAAACGCAATGGTTGGCCCTCGAGACGAGAGACTCGAGAATGACCGACATTCCTACAGAACGAATGAGGACAAGTACCACAAGTACCAACAACCAAAACACGAATACCACAATAGGGCTTTCCGGGAAAGTCAAGACTATGGCAAGGCACCTCGGAGCCCAGATTGTCACGATGGGTGGAAGGACAGTCGCAGATATAGAGGCGCGAGGGATATTGATGAACTCTGCTCGACAGATGAGTCTGAGTTGGCGGCGGGAAGGAAGGCGCACGAAAGACGATTTGCCAGGGAACACTCCGGACACCCGCGAAGACATGAAAGATCGCGGAAGGGGAAAAGGCGTATGTACAGAAGCAGACGAGCGCGCTACAGTGAAGACGACGATTCGTACGATTCTATCTCATCGGATTCGCGATCCCTGTCTCCTCGTGGACGTTACAGATCGCCCTCCCCACGAAGGTATCATTCTAACAGAAGAGACAGCCCACCGCGGAAACGGCTCCGCAAAGAAGAAGGTGATGCGTACAGTAGGCCACCGACAAACGGCGAAACACGAGGGAGGAGAGAAGCAAGCCGTTATCGTTCTCGTAGTCGGGACGCTAGCTTTTCACCCGCTCGTGCGCGATCGCGGTCTCCAGTTCGAGACTACCGGGGGTCGGTATCGCCGAGACGTGGAGTGCGACACGATGAACACCGCAGGCAGCATCGAGACCGGGATCTGTACGATTCGGATGAGAGCTATCGTTTCGGCCGGACACGTCGTGAGCGCCAGGAATATCGGCGCCGATGCAGTTCTCTGTCTCCGCGACGTACGGGCTCATACCGATCGCGGTCGAGGGATAGACATTATTCTCCACCAAGGGACAGGTACTTGTCGCCGTCAAGGGACAGGTATCATTCTCCTGGATGGCAGAGACATCGGTCTCCATCAAGGGATAGACGCCGGTCTCCATCAATGGAGAGGCATCGATCTCCGCCATCAGACAGATATCGCTCCATGGCAATGGATAGAAGTCGTTACAATCCCAAGGACAGATATCGCTCACCGTCTGTGGACAGAAATCGCTCGCCATCTGCAGAAAAGGGTGTGGGGCGCAGTCGACAAGAGGGCTCAGAACGTCGACAGACAGAGTTCGGAAGCAAAGAGGGTTATCGCTCGCACTATTAAGGAGAAAAACCATACCGCACCCGGCTGCTGGAACTGCAGCCTTGGCAGCTTTCGTAGAACCCTCCCCATCGCTGCGGCACCTCAACTGTCAACTGCTTACAAGGGGCAGATTGTCGCTAGGTTTCGGGGTGACGTCCGCCCCAACCATAGGAATATTTACTACTAATTCTGCAACTTCCGACTGCTTGGCGATACGCCTCGTCCCACTGTCGAAGGGACGATTCTGACGCATTCACTTTGACGCGCATCTTGTGCTCAATACTGTTATCTCGGGCTCCAGCCTTGGACCAGTCGACAGCCACTCCCATAAACTCCGCGACACGTACCAAACTTTGACCTCCATCTAGCATGTTTAGGTTCTCCAGACTTTCCTCCATCAAAGAAAATCGGCTTCCGAGACTGTGGCGAAAGGCTTGCCATCGACATTCAACGTCGTCGACATACCACAGCCACCTTTGGAAGCGATTTAGTTTCGCCCATACATGTGCTTCAACATGAAGACGAACCATGGCATCTGATGGCTTCGGGAACCACCGTCTGTTTACGGCGTCAGCGTAAATCAGCTGTCCATCCGAGTCTCGTTCTGTCGTCGCTCCCCAAGGATCCTCTTTTTCTGGCCCTAAAGCCATAAGTGAAACAGCCGTCGCGATTCTTTCTCTTCTCAGGCGTAGAACACGTACGGTGCCGGGGGGAAGCGTTCTCACCAATGCTGGCCCGAGGCCAAATGCCATTGGCAGATGCCCTGTGTAGACAAGACGCTTAGCACTGTGTCGCTTAAGCAACTTGGTGTAAAACGGAAGCTTCACTCGCGTGATATATTGTTCAGCTTGAACTCTGAATTGGGCTTTATCTGCACAAGCAGCCAACCTTCGGTAGTCTCTGTGGACAACGAGTTTGGTTCGGGCCCTGAGGTGCTCTTCTTCATGCGTTACGTACACTGGGACAGCAGGGTTCGGCTTCGGTTTCAAGACGCGAGATAGATGTTGGGTACCAGAGCGACCGGTGCCAAAAACGAAAACATAACAAGGAGACTTTGGGTCCCCGCATCTGTCTGTTGAAGAAATGGAAATTCTCAGATTCTGTGCAATTGGAGAGTCGGGACAGTTTCTCGTTGCTTTTCTCCCCAACGATGCGGTGAAACCCAAAAGAAAGCCAACAACGACACCCACCCCGATCAAGATACCGGCTTGGACTTCTAAGCTGAGGTTTCGCACTGCTTTTAGCAAACGGCGGCGAATAATAGCTTTTGAAGATGACCTGCGAGCCATGTCGCCAGTCCAGTGTGAAGGTTCAAAATTCCCTCATCTGCGGTGTTGTGGACGTTCTTGTGCAGAAGCGACGGAACAATTCGAGCTCACGAGCGACAGCAATCTGCTCGCAGCAGGTTACATCCGCACTGGACAACTGGTGATGTCTTCCCGTGGACACCGTCGGACATATGGCAAGTATGGTGTTGAGCCACAGTGCACGTCTGTTTCTTTTTGACGGAAAATCAAATTCTTTTTTTGGCCTTGCTTCGGGTTTTGTCAGCCCTGCGACAACTTTATGGAGGTATTCCGCTTTCGATCTCAATGCCTGCTGCGATGCGTATTTTCTGTTTGACGACTATAAATGCGTAGGGTTTACTCTTTTGGCGGACAAAGGGGGAATCAACGCCTTGCGTTTGCTGCGACGCCAGCATTCTACGGTTCTGCACAAGGGAAATTTGCAAGGAACCGAACAAATTATCAAGCCCGTGCTCAACAGACCCAAGGGATACGCTCTCGCCTAACACGGAGATATATGAAGATGTCTTCGATCAAATCGCCAACCGTAGAGAACTGCCTCGAATTGTTTCGTAAGGCTGTTCCTGCCCTGGATGGTGTTTCCTACAAAGGCCAAGCAGGCAGAATTGCGGTCGTTGGTGGAAGCACCGAGTATACCGGAGCGCCGTACTTTGCCGCCATGGCGGCAATGCGTGGAGGAGCGGAATTGTCGTCTGTCTACTGCGCAGAGTCTGCAGCGCCGGCGATAAAAAGCTATTCTCCGGACCTCATCGTATACCCTGGGTTTGATACACTTGGGGACGATTGCAAAAGCTTGGACCGCATCCATGCCATCATTCTAGGACCGGGTCTTGGCCGTTCGGAAACAGCAGCGGCCGTTGTTGACAAAGTCGTGAGCTATGTATGTAGACAACCCAAACCTCTCGTCATCGATGCTGATGGGCTTTGGTTTATCGCCAAGTCTCACGAGCTGCGAGAGAAAATTCGAAACGGGCCGCCCGAATTGCAGATTACATTGACGCCGAACAAAGTGGAGATGGATCGGTTGCAAAAGGCGATGAATAGTTCGCAGGCCGAAAACGTTGGAAAGTGGTTCCAGGGTCGTGTTGTTCTCGTGGGCAAAGGAAGTTCCGACCAGATTTTCGGGGAAAATAGCTACGTTGAAGTTTCGAATGCGGGATCGCTAAAGCGCGTGGGGGGGCAAGGCGACTTTCTCGCGGGTCTCATCGCTTTGTGTAGTGCTTGGATAAGTAAGTCGACTGCTTTCCAAGATCGAGCGTCGCCAGACCACGCCGTCGCAGAGGTCGCCCCCGCAGTCTGTGGGTGTGTGTTGACGAGGACTGCGGCGCATCGTGCGTTTTTGAAACATGGACGGAGTCTGCTGGCCTCAGACATGTTGCCTTCCGTCGGACAGGCAGTCCATGAGGTCTTGGCAGGAAGCAGTTCAGAGTGAAACAATGCTTGTCTACTGACATTTCCCGAAAAGCGATGCCTATCGATGCTAAACAAGACAGTTCCAAACAAAAAGTCTACATCCTCCCCGATTTAATTTTCGAAGGGCGAGTTTCCGACAAACGACAGACAAGACTTCCGCGTGTAAATAACAGTTGAATACAAGTGAGCGACGATGTGTTATAACTGTGCTGAGATACACTCAGTACATACGTATGTTACAGCTTGCGCTCCGAAGAACACGAGCGTTGCGTTATAAGTCTCCTTAACAGAGCAAAAGTTAACACAGGCGCCATAGCGGGAACCCCTGACCGCCATCAAACGCCGGTATGCTGGCTCCCTGCGCTAGGTATCCTCGGCAACCCCTTACGCCCGCCTGCACCGACGTGCAACGTAACGACCAAAAATGCGCCGACCACCGCGATTAGCCCGCCCAAAAACATGACCATGGACACGTCGTTGGCGCCGTAGTGCAGCACAAGCGGAGCGACGAGCGCGACGACGAGCTGCGGAAAGCTCTGCGACGCGTTGAACAGGGTGGTGTACAGCCCGAGCTGCTTTCCGTATGCGGGGTCCGACTCTAGAGCCGTGCCAATGAGGGTCCACGGCACACCCATCGTCGTCGCCCACACGATGCCGAACGAGGCAATGTCTAGCATGGCGAAGGCCTTGAGTGCGCGCGACGGGGCGCGCTGGTGCGGCGAGCCGCGGATGAAAGGCGCCGACAACAGGCACGCAGCCTCAACCGCCTGGGAGAAGACGTAGACCGGGGCGACGCCGAACGCTTCCAGCAGCTTTGGCAGCAGCGCCGAGTAGCTCAGCGTGACGACAGCCTGTACCGCATTTGCCATCCCCCCAAACCTGACACCCCGATGAAACAGATCAATCTCGACAGTGGTCGGATCGCCCTCGACCTCCCCCCGAAAGACATTCGTTCCAACCCACGTGTTAACATACACAAACAGGGTAAAGTACCCACACCACGTGCAAAGCTGAACAGCAAACACCTGCCAGAACGGACGCGGCACATTAACGACGGCCTTCCACAAACCATCCCTCCGCGCAGCGCGCACCGAGCCAGGCTCGCTTCCGGGCGCAGTCGCTGGGCCGCGTGCGCCCTTGCGCAGCGGGACCTCCTTCGTGGCGACGACGCAAACGGCAACGGTGATCACCAGGACAACGGCTGACGTAGTGAAAACGGCGACGACGTCGTTGCACGACTCAAGCTCCAACGGCTTGGCGGGGTCGCAAGCCGGGAAGACGGGGAGGGCCTTTGAGAGGCTGGCGCCCGCGAGGAGCCCGCCGAGGAGGTTTCCGGCGCCGGTGAAGAAGCCGATGGCGGCGTTGCCCCTTGCCAGCATGCCGCGCGGGGCGACATCCGTGACCAGCGCGCGCAGCGGGGCCTGGATGGCCTGGACGGAGAAGTCGAGGAGGAAGAAGGCTAGGACGGCGAGCGAGAGGGAGGCGTGAGCCGCGCGGGGCGGGGCGAGGAAGGCGTGGGCGAGGCGGCGCGAAAAGGCGAAGAGGAGGAGCGCGAGGACGGTGAAGATGGTGCCGAGGAGCAGGAAGGGGCGGCGGCGGCCGAGGCGCGACGTGCACCGGTCGGAGGCGAAGCCGACCAGCGGCTGCATCAGGAGGCCCGAGAGAGGGCCCGCCAGCCAGGCCAGTGACACAAGGGGGAGCGGCATGCCCAGCGACTTGAGGTGCGAGGTGCCGAAGTTGATCTGCGCCGCGTAGCACACCTGGATGCCGGCCATGGCGACCGTGGTGAGCAGCAGGCGCGAGAGCGGCGGGGGCTTGGCGCGCGACGGCGCGTCCATGGGGCGAGGGAGGGAGGAGAACGAGCGCGAGGGTGTGAGGCGGACCATGGTTGCGGTTGCGGAGGGGTGCGGGAGGGGGGGTGGGGACATTGCCCCGCGAAGGGGGAGCGACTGCGATGCGGAGGGGCGGGGGTGCCGGGGCAGCGGATGGGCTTTTCCGGGGAAAGGAGACAGGTTGCGGAGCGAGGGCGGAAAGCGGGCGCCTGTTAAACCTTTATTGCCCCGCACGCCGCCCGCCGATC
>NW_005179011.1:28704-102029 GCF_000350225.1 Chondrus crispus | reverse complement strand
TGCGCGGCGGCGGCGTGCTCACGGACGGGCCGGCCGACGGCGCGGACGTCGTGCTGTTCGTGACGCGGCTGGACGAGGGCCGCGCCGCGCGCCGCGACCGCGCGCGCCTGATGGAGACCGTGCTGCGCTTTGGCGAGGGCGTGCTGCGACGCATGGTCGTTGTCGTCACGCATGGGGCGGCGACGCCGCCCGCGGATTTGCGCTTCGACGAGTGGGTCAGGGGGAGGAGAGACGCGCTTTGGATGACGGTCGATGAAATGCTCCCGCCCGTGCTAATTGAGAGGGCCGACGAGGAGGATGGGGAGCGGGGAGATGGCGATGGCGACGGGGATGGCGACGGGGATGGCGATGGCGACGGGGATGGCGATGGAGACGGGGATGGCGATGGAGACGAGGCCAGGGCGCGGGAGGAAGGAACGGGGGGCGAAGGAAACAGCAGAGGAGAAGGCGGAGAGGAAGGTGGAGGGGAGGAGTCTGGAAGGGTTGGGGAGGAATCTGGAAGGGTTGGGGAGGAGAGTGTGTTCCGCATCCGCCCGGATGTGCTAGACGACAAGTTTGGCAACGTCTCGCTATCCGACGTCAGCCTCCCAGCGCTGAACGCAGATGACATGATATCTCGCATCTGCGAGGAGAAAATCCACCCTAAGGACGACCGCGTTTTTGCGGAGCGCTTCAAGCCGCCCGTAGTGGTTGTCGAGATGTCCGAGGCGTGCCCGCGCGACGCAGAGGGGCGCAAGGTGCTACCGGACGGCACGGCATGGCAACCGCGGCTGCTGGACGCGATTGCAAAGGTGGCGGCGGAGTCTAGAAGAAGCAGGAGGGAGGAGACAAGGCGACACGCGCTAGTGCCGGGCGGAGGCAATCTTGAGCAGATGGGGTTCTGGGGGCAGCTCGGGACCATGCTGCAACGGTTGCGGGAGGACGTTTTTCGTGTCATGCTTGCGGAGGTCGCTTTGGTCGTGCTGGTACTGCAGATCGGGAAGGGGGTGCAGGGGTATCGAGAGGCGCAGTGGAAGAGGGAGAAGGATAAGATTGCTGATGGCGACGATGTGTTGATAGAGATGAGTGATGAAGAGTATGAGGCGCTGACAAAGCCCAACGAAGGCAACGAGCCGGTTATTATATTCGACCAGATGCCCAAGGAGGTGGAGGAGGACGGCGACAGGCAGGAAACCGTAAAGGAGTTTTTTAGTGATGAAGGCTCCAAGCTGGAGCTGGAAGATCTAGAAGACGAAAAGACATTCAAGAAGTAAGAGGAAGAACACATCGTGTTTCTTGCTTTGTTAGGCGTGTTGAGCGTCTGTTTAGAGATTGTATTTACACTGATGAATAAGAGATGCTGAGGAGGACGCGACCAGCAAGCGAGGGAGTAGAGGTGTTGCCAAGTGACGGAGAAGGGCAATTGGGGCAATTAGGATGATGATGTTTGGAGTGAGTTGGTTTCGATATCTGACGGGCCAGCCGAGGATGATTGACCACTGTCACGCGCGCCGGTTTCAATATCATCTAGCACAGAAGTGTTGGGCTTGCGGTCGAACAAGCCTCGGGGCTGTTCCGTTTGCGAGGCAGAGTTTGAAGCATCGCGACTGACAGCGATGTCGCGCAGCTCAATGCGCAAGCTGAGGGCCTCGCCGACGGTGGCCAGCGCGACTGTGGCAACGATATTGAGCAGCCACCACATGAGGCTCTTCGGAAAGCCAGAGTGGATGGTGGTGGCGATGATATGCGACACGAGGAGCGTGCACGCAAAGTCGACGCAGCGCTTCGCGCGACCGACGACGGCGACAAAGGCCAGGGCAGTGGGACCCGCCGCAGAGACCAGGAGGGCCGTGCACGTGACCCAGCCCGGAAAGTGGCGCAGCGTGACGAAGGTGTGATTGAAGATCTGCTCGGTGATGCTGGCGGCGGTGCCCGTGGCGCGGTTGAAGATGGCGAGCAGGACAAACTGGATGGCGCGATTGGAGAGGTTGAGGCGTTAGCTTCAAGCTTTTGCGGCAGACGAAAAGCGTATTTGTGGATTTGGGGGGAGCAGGGGCGTGACGTACGTAGGAGATGTAGAAGCAGGCCTGCAGCAGGACGATCTGGGCGAGGATGAGCAGAGGGTCGAAGCGGTTGCGGCCGTAGTACGAGCCGTTGACGGCCATGGCGGGGCGGAAACCGGCGGCGCGGCGCGCGACCCGGCGCACGAGGTCGAACGGGATGGCGGGTGTCGGGCGGGGCGCGGCGGAGGGTCTGGCGGAGGGTCTGGCGGAGGGTCTGGCGGAGGGTCTGGCGGAGGCGTGGCGCGGCGCACGCGGGTGAGGCGGAGGAGGGGACGACGGCGGGGTGGGCGGAGGGACGGAGGGAGGAAAGGAGGAGACAGGGATGGCGACGGGGGCTGGGGAAGGAGGACGGGAGGTGGGCTGGTGTCGAGGTAGTGCGGACGAGTGTCGCGCGTTGGAAGATCGGTGGCAGCACCGGGGGCGGGCGCTCTTTGGAATGGGCTTTGGAATTGCAGGCTGTTTCGCGGTGACACAAGTGCAACTCAGTTTTGCAAAGAGGTCGTGCACCACTGTAAGTTGCACGGACAGGAAGGCGGGGGACGTGGTCACGTGGACAACTGTACGCGTGTATATGGACGTTGACGTGGGAACGTGTTCACAAGTGACACGCGTACACGTAGACATCGGTGTACACGTAGACATCGGTGCACACCACACCGATCTGTGGGATGTGGGATGTGGGATGAAGAAGATGAAAGGGAAATTGCATGGCTGCAATTGCAGAAGGCGAATGGCGAGACTTGCGTGCTGTGCGAGATTCCGGTGTAGGATGCAGCGCGATGCATTCCTGCGGGGGAGAGCGGCAATCAGCGCCGCTCCGCCAACTGGTGGAGCCGCACCGGCCACGTGGGCGCCACAGCTCGACGCCCAGCCCGGCCAGGCCACACAGCAGCGCCGCCGGAAGCGACGTCATGCCTCGGCTCCCGAAGCGGCGCACGACACACCCTCACCCCTCACCCTGTCGTCATATCCCCCCCGCCCGCTCCTGGTTGGCTCCTGACCTCCGACACAACACATCTCTCATCCCCACTATCCCAGGTGCGCCCCCCTCACCTCCGCTCACGCCCCTCCGCTCACGCCCCTCCGCTCACGCCCCATATATTCCTCCACCACTGCCGCGTCCCGCCTCCCCCCTTTCCCACCCCCTCCCCTCCCTACCTTCACATGACGACTGCGGCGCCACGTCGAGCCCCGCATCTTGATATAATCCGCGCCCCGTGTTCCAGCCTGCCGTACGCGCCATGAAGCGCGTGGGCTCCTTCAAGGAGGCCATCGACATCGCCTTCGAGCTTCCGGCCGGCGCCGTCCCGTACGAGGAGTTCGACTTCGAGCCCTACTTTGACGAGTCCAAGAACGAGGAGGAGCTGCGCAAGACATGGCGCATCTTCACCAAGGTCAAGGACGTCCTCGACAACGGCCTGCGCCTCGAGAACGCCTCCTGGCGCCTCTGGTTCAAGGAGCGCAGCAAGGCCGGCGGCATCGCTCCGACGGAGGTCGAACAGGCTAAGAACCTCTCCGAGCTCGAGAAGTACGACCTCAACCTCGACGCCAGCCTCAAGAAGGCAGAGGCCGACACCGACAAGATCGTCGGCGACATGTTTGGCGGCATGCAGACCAAGTTTCAGGAGGAGAACGACAAGGTCGCCGTGCGCGCAAAGGCCGAGCGCACCCGCGCCCTGCTCGAGCTTGCCAAAAAGCACGGCATATCGGAAGATGCCGTCGAGGACATCCTCGGCTGGGTCCAGAACGCTGTGCTGCAGGCGGAGGAAGTCCGCATCCTCGAGGGCTCGGACATCCTCCCGGCCACCACCAAGGACGCCCACCTGTTCCTTGACAGCACCACCTACCTGCCCCGCCCGCGCGTGGCCGCCTTCTGCCACTCGCTGGAGCGCAACGGTGCCAACAACTTCCTGCTCTACCTGCTGCGCGAGCTGCGCGAGGAGCTCTCGTTCGACCTCATCTCGCCCAAGGAGGGCGCGATGCGCGCCGACTACGAGGCCATGGGCATCCCGGTCACCATCCAGAGCATGAAGCTCGCGTCGTACCCGGACGACGTGCGCGTGCTGCTCAAGAATTTCCAGTACGCGATCGCCAATACGATCATGACGACCGAGGTGATCAACGCGTCGCGCGACCTAGATATCCCGTGCCTGTGGGTGATCCACGAGGCCTGGCCCAAGGACCAGTTCAACTACTACGCAAAGGAGGTCTTCATGATGACGCACCTGGACGAGCAGGCCATCCGGGACGCATTTGCCAACGCCTCCAAGATCGTGTTCCCCGCCAAGGTGCAGCGGCGGTGCTACGACGGCTTGTTCAAGGCCGGCAACGCGCGCGTGATCTACAACGGCATCCCACTGGCCAGCATCAACGCGTTCCGCGCCGAGCAGAGTCGGGACCGTGTGCGCGAGGACCTCGGGTACGGGCCGGAGGACTTTGTCCTCGTGCACATGGGGACGGTGTGCAAGCGCAAAGCGCAGCTGGTGACGTGTCAGGCGTTCGCGGAGCTGTACTCGACGGTGTCGCTCCCGGACGACAGGCAGTTCAAGCTGCTGATGGTCGGGGCGCGGTACATCCGGCAGCACGAGATTAACTACATCGAGGAGTGCAAGGAGACGCTGGAGAGCGTCGGGGCGGAAGCGGCCGCGACGATCCTCGACGTGAAGAAGAACGTGCTGCCGTACTACCTCGCGGCCGACGTGATCCTGTGCCCCAGCATCAACGAGGTGCTGCCGCTGGTGATTTGCGAGGCGATGGCGTTCGAGCGCCCCGTGATTGCGACACGCATCGACGGCATCCCAGAGGCGCTCAGCGACGGCGTCGAGGGCCTCCTCATCGAGCCCGGCAACCCTGCAGCGCTCTTCGACGCGATCGAGAAGCTCGCCGTCAACGCTGACATGCGCGAGAGGATGGGCATCGCGGGCAGGCAAAGAGTGCTCCAGCAGTTTAGCTTTAGCACGATGTCCAAGACGTACCGTGAAACCATCACCGTGGACTTGCCCGAGATCGTGGCCAAGGCGTGAGGCCGGGAGGACGACGTGGGGTGGAAGTAGATTGTTGATGGGGCGGGGAGGGCGGCTGTGGGTCGCCTGCTGTCATATACCGTATAGAGTAATAGGTTTTTATTTGTTTAAAGGCTTTTGCGCAATGGCAGAGTCGATAAGTACCGCTTTCTACCTTACCTTCTTCCCGTACAATGCCAGCTACCGTTTACCGGGGACACTGCTATCTGCAGCGGGACAGCACAGGTGGACGAGGCGTTTAATGTTAGAATCCGGAATCAGGATGATTCTGCATAGGGCAACATGCACTAAGACTACGTTGCGAGGCAGCTGTATGTAGTGATAGGTAGTACCGTAGACGGCAGTAGGTAAAGCTCTTCGTTGTTGTTAAGTTTTTTGTAAGATTCTGGTGTCTATCGGACCGTTGTTCCCATATGAGGACGCTATTCGACCTGTTTTTTTCTTGACTTGCGCTTCCTCGGCAAGAAAGAAAAAGATACCCCCACCACCGTACTTGACTTCGAAGTTAGGGCCAGAAAGACGGTTGTGAGAACTGCATGTTCTTCCTTGTCATGTTTAGATACAGTACCCTTGGTACAGTATGTCTGGAAAAGATGCATTTTTAAACCACCTCAAAACCGCACGTAAAATGATTGGAAACCAAAAACGCCAGATCAAAAAGGAAGTTAGGTACTCAATCTGCGTTACATTCAACATATATTTCACAAAAAAAGAGCTGTCTGTCGGAAAACCTCCGTGATAAGGCGTTCCTTTGAGGTCCGGTCTTCTCCTAACAGCAGACGCACTGGAGCCTGCGTCGTTCCTGCTGAAATTCGGGTTTGGTGAAGACGAAGGTTGCGACTGCTCGCATAGAAGAGCGTCGCCACTACTCTTCGAAGGTTAGCTGGGTGTAATGAAGCAACTTTTGTTTACAGATGTTCGTCTTGGTCGGGAATCGCGGGGATGATCGCGCGATGCGTAGCTAGCCTACCTCCTGCCGTAGCACTGTCTCTGAAGTGTAGAAGTGTCTCTGACAAGGGCCCCTACCGTTGACCTCCCTCAAGTTCCCGTCACTTACGGTCGAGAAACTCTCCAACCGTTCCACGCTTTTACTCACCCATCTAACTTACAGCAGATCTCAACTGGAGAAATGGGATGCTCCTGAAATCACAAACACCCAATTTGATACGACCCTTTTTGCACAAATTGCTGTTTTGTGCGCATCACCTTCTGCTGATGTGAACCCCCTTGGAAGACGATTTGTGTCCACAGCCAAAAGCAAAAACACATATTTCACCCGCCGATTTCCCGCCGTTGAGGTAGCTCGATCCCTAGCGAAGCTTCCTCGTGGCATGACAGAATCCCTCTACCCTTCATCCCCATCTCCGTCACACAATCCCTCTACCTCGATCCCTTTCTCCCACCATGACACAATCCCCCTCCGCTTCACCCCCATCTCCATCATCCAACCCCTCTACCCCTAACCTAAACCTTCGTGTTGAACCGCTTCCACCTTCTCGTTGCCCCTCTGTCTTCGATTCAAATCCTCCAGGCGACCCTACCGAAACCGCACAAACGCAGACCCCCCGAATATCTGCCGTGTGACCCACGGCTACGGTGGCTCCTACCCTTATTCTAGATCACAGCCGGGACCCACTGTCGGGATCCAAAAACCTCCCAACCGAAAATCTTCCAGCAAACCAACGCCTGTTCGTGGCTCTGGATTCTCGGCTCCCGAAATCGAGCACTTGCTTGACACGCTCGAAAAGTACTTGCTCCTGTGCCGCGATGAGTGGGACGCTGTTCTCATCGCGCACAACAAATACTTTGCAGATCAAAAGCGCTCTGTGGACAGTCTCAAACGCAAATTCGCCTCTCTACATCGGCGAAAAATGCCAACCGGTGACCCGCTCATGCCCGCTGATGTTCGCAAGGCGAAAAGTATTCGATATAGAATGACGGAGCGTGCGGATATTGGAGTCGGTGACGAGGACGTGGACGAGCTGTCGGGAATCGTAGAGGATGATGAGGATGGTACGACACCTGTTGGGGCGGCAAGTTTGTCGCCGCGAACATCGGAAATTCCAAGTGACGGCGCTCAAGGGCCAGGGTCGGGTGCCAAGATTTTGCCGCCGAGCCCTACTGAGTTTTCTCCCTCTCCGCGCTTGCTCGTTAACAAAAGGAGGGGAGTTAAAGTTCAATCAACTGAGGCAAATGAACTTGTCGCGATAATGAAGCTTTCTATGGTACAAGAGCAGCAGCGTCGGGAGAGCGATGCCCGACAAAGGGAAATGGAGGAGCGTCGCCGGGCCGACGAGAGGGATGAGGAGAGGAAGAGAAGGGAGGAGGACCGTCGTGAAGAAGTGCTTCGCCGGGAGCATGAAAACAAACGCCAGGATCGCTTTATGGAGGCGGTTCTGTTAATGATGACGCACACGGTATCTCAAAAAAATCTACCGCAACGCCCTGACGATGCGTGACTCTAGATTCCAACGTTCTCATGAAGAAAAAAGTTAGCATCAACGCTTAGGTGCGGCATGTAAACATTGAGAATTTGGTTGATTCCTACCACTGCAGCTCGATAGTTGTACAGTAGAACGATTGTCAACAAGATCAGTTTTCTTTCGCCAGTTTCTTCGTAAACCATCCTATCCAAAAGCCTCGGAAACGTCCCTTGAAACCCGCGCATTCCCCACTCTGATGCTTGTCGCAACGAGGTAGCCTGCCGAAGCCTCATAATTTCAGTAGCGTTTTGTCCTACTCCAAGATGATCTTGCGCAGACTTTATGACAAAGGGATGAAACTCTCTGCAAAATGCAGAATCGACCACACACTTGCCCTCCGTTTCCTCGTACACTTTTCCTAGTTTTTCGTAAATACCACCCCACTCCGCTATTGTGGAATCATGAAACGCGCCCGGAGCATTTACAGCACACATTATTATCCGTCCATTTGGGGCAAAGACAAAAACATTCCCGACATAATGGTCATGTGTCCAACCATTGTAAAACATATTTTGTATTACACAGTCACCTGCCTGTTGTAGATATAGTTTTAACCCATCCGCACAGCAATAAACATCCGGAAGCAATGAATGCTTCTCCCGAAAGCTTTGTTTAAACAAACTGATCTCCTCAGCTGACGGTATTTTGATGGAGGCACGATCATCATTTCGCAAAACTTTAAAAAGCAAACGGCGGGCGAAGCGAATGTACAGCGAAGCAACTGAATTCGTAACCCCAAAAAGGAGACACAAAGTCATCATCGATCCCCGTGTGCGATGCCATGTGAGAAAGAGTCCCAGGCACTGAGTAGAGGAAAGTAAACGCGGTCTTCCTCTCGCGACGCGCCTATTTGGGAGGATTCGAAGCCTTCCATCGCTCGAGTACGGTGTGTATCTCAAGTACATCGGGGCAAATGCGTTTAGCATTGTTGTAAATGCTCGGTGATCGAACGCTGTGAGCGTGATTAAAGATTGATCGCATCCACTGCCGTACAAAAAAGCGAAAGGAGCCATCGTAGGACTGAGAAGCGCTCTTCGAGATATGCGTCTATCACGACGACGTTTACCTTTCGCATTTAGACGGGCTCTGAAGATACGAGGCTGTCCATCGAGAATGAGATGATACAGAATAATGATTTGCAGCATAAGCGAAGGCATACTGTGGCTAGGGTACGCGATGAGGACGAAAAGGGGAAACGTTGCGATTTGACGAGGGTGGTTCTGCGAATTCGCGGTCGTCCTACACTAAGGAGTTAGATTCGGGCTCATGGGACTGCCAATGGAGTACCCTACGGGTACACAACGGGATAGTGTAGAAAGTGCGGTGAGCTTTGACACAAAACTTTTCAGGACGCTAGTACAGTACACAATCACCTTTTTGCACAATTTTTGTGTAAAAGGGTGCATATGCATTTTATGATTTCAGGAGCAGCCCAATAGGTCAACCAGATTTGATCAAGGACTTTTTGTGGTTACACCCAGACAAGGCAGCCCCATAGATAGGGCACCGCCAATAATGCGCCTCCATTTCCCACGCAAGTAAAGCCGCCGTCGCTCCGACCACCCTCGGGGGTCGGAGGCATCGGTCGGATCTTGGCATCACACTTTTGTAATAGGTCTCCGACGCAAACATCGACATTTCATTGAATCACTCAGAAATTGCCAAAAAATAGCATTTATTTGAACGCGACTCAGTCACTCCTCAAAAAATCTCCAAAAGCGCAAATAACGGATATCCTGGCAAACCTTTACAACACAGTAGGCCTTTCATGCAAATACCTCTCGCACAGGAAATGAATTTGATACTTACAGTAAAAGTACTGAGCAATTGGAACTGATCAGGTATATCAGTACTCTCGAAATATTTGCTAGAATACATGGTCTTTTCAGTTCCAAGTGATCTGTTTTCGATTGACTTCCCCATAACCAGAGCTGTACTGTGTTACGAAAATCATTGGTCCAATTCAAAAAAGGGCGGTCTTTTACAATATACCTTGGTCTTCCGGTAAGATGTCAACATCGCACGCCCGTAAAGCACCCTGCCAAACTGCAACCACATCAAGCCACTCTTTCTCCCTTCTATCACTCCTTCCCTTTTTTACCAGAGCCTGAAAATGGCATCTGTAACCTCTGCGCAAGCTGAAAGAGCTTTGCTCTTGCTCTTCGATGCCGCCGTCGAGCGTCGTGCAGACTTGCAGGAGTTTGCATCCGACTCTGACGCGATTGATACGGACGAGGAGGTGGAGAGCGAGTCCCCAATTTATGATCAATTTACGAAAATGGGGGAGCAAGCGCTATCATCCAGATGACCAATTTTAGCCCTACAGAGTTCTATGCCACTTGGTGCGTCCTGAAAAAGGCAATCAAGGAGAGGTACAATGCGGGGCGGGGGCGCAAATGTTCACATACTCCTCGGGATGTCCTTTTTATGACACTTGCCGTGCTAAAGCACGGAGGACAATGGGACTTCTTGGCCAAGATGTTCAGTTTAAAAGGTCCCACGTTCGAGCGTATGATTATGAAATTTATAGATATTATCTCGTATCCAATGTTTGAACAGTATGTGGAGTATCAAAGTAAGAAGTGGAATATGGAACTCATGAGCAGCAAGAAGATTGGATTTAAAAACTACCCTATTGCGCGCTATGCCACAGATGTGATATTCCAGCAAAGTTTTCGCCCTAGTGGCAGCCTGGAGGAAGGAAAACTGTACTTTAGTGGCAAGCACAAATTATATGGGTACAAAACTGAAGTGTTGGTACTTCCGAATGGCCTCGCGCTTGGCTGCAGCGCTCACGGGCCCGGGTCGGTGTCGGATTTAAAAATATTTGAGGCGATGCTCCCTTTTCATGCGAAACAACTTCGCAAAACAGAAGGTGAAACTGATATGGACGATGATGGGCCTTTGTCGGATGAGTTCCCCAATTATTGGGCTGTACTGTGTGATAAAGGGTACTATGGGGCGAAGGAGTTCTGTCGTGTGATCCATCCAACGAAAAAGCCCATTAATGGAACACTGACACAAGCTGAAGTTTCAAATAACAGGCACATCTTAAGTGATAGAATTATAGTGGAAATTTTTTTGGACGGCTTTGTGGGCTGTGGAATGTCATGGCGGCGAAGTGGAAATGGAGCGAGGCGGGATACGACACTATATTCCGTTTGTGTGTGGGACTGACGAACTATCATTTGCACGAGCATCCTCTACGTGCTGAGGACTCTAGAGTTTTAAAGACAATGAAGAACCGACGTTATCATATCGCAACTACTCAGATTCAGAAACGCCGTCAAGTGCAGAGGAGGTATCGCGAGAAACGTCGTCGCAGAGTTGAAATGCAGTTCAGATCCATCCACAACACAGACGAGTCCGACTAACACTCGTCGTGTTGCCAGACCCGGACGCTACGCTGAACAACGTCTTTCTCTGTATCGTTGCATCTCCGGGAAATGTTTCCCGATGCCCTCGTCATAAAAATAGTGATCACCCGAACCGCATCCACTTTCGCACTTCACCTGCCCCGGGATCCCCGTTGCGACGCGGACCTTAAGGTCCGCGTACCACTGCAGCGGTGCCGTCCAGAACGGCCCCACATACCGCGCCGACCCACAGTCCTCCGGCAAGTGTGCTCGACGCCCTGCTCGACGTCCTGCTCGCCGACCACCGCTGCCCCGCCCTGTCCGTGCGCCTCAAAAACCTCGCGTGCTACGTCCTGGCCCGCAGCGCGGAGAACCCCACCCTCACCGCACATTCGGCCTACCTGGCAAACCGCTTCGGCGCCACGGACACCCAGCTGGCCGCCTGCACCCACCGCCCGTTCCTGGCCGCGCTCAACGCCGCCTATCGCCGCCGCAGGGACCGCGAGGAGGAGGAGGATGCCTCCGACTCGTCCACGTCGTCCGCGCCCGCCAGCTTGCCGCCCTGCACAGATCACTGCCGCCCAACGTCCAAGGTCGACGCCGTGCGCAAGCGCATGCGCCTGCGAGCCCAGCTCGCAGACCAGCTCGGCACCGCCCCCGCGCCCGGGCCAGGAGAAAAGGCTCCCCATCATTGCCCGCGTGCTGTCATCGTCGCCGAAGATTAAGAGATGGGCGAGTCTCTCGAGACACCAGGTCGCCGTAGCGCGCGACGGGGGTGACGAGGCACAGATGCGTGCGGGTCTCGAAGTCGTCGACGAGCGGGTAGACGAAGACGGTGCGGGCGCGCGCGAAGCGCGCCCGCTCGCGGCGCTCCTCGAGCAGGCGGGCGACGCAGCTGGGCGACGCCAGGACGATGGCCTTGGGAAGGGTCTTGAGCGGGAAGAGCGCGGAGTCGGAGCGGCGGCGCACCAGGCGCACGATCGATGTGGCGCAGTTCCCCAGCGGGCGCAGCAGGACGTAGACGGAAAGCCTCTTTGACAGGCGCGAGATGGCGGCCAGCGCGTGCCGCGGGAATAGGTCCCCCGCCGACGCGCGCGCTGCGGAATTACAGGCGGAGGGGCGGCCGGGACGGGAGCGGGAGCGACCGGAATGCGCATCCAGCGCGGTCAGCGTTGCCGTCAGCGGGAACGGCGGTAGGGGCGGCAGGTGCACGAACAGGCCGTGTAGAGAGAGGATGCGCGGGAGAAGGGAGAAGGGAAGCAGCGAGAC
The DNA here is from genome assembly GCF_000350225.1 of Chondrus crispus. NCBI lineage: Eukaryota > Rhodophyta > Florideophyceae > Gigartinales > Gigartinaceae > Chondrus > Chondrus crispus. The sequence continues at coordinate 89,856 of NW_005179011.1, read as the reverse complement.
GCGAGCAGTGAAGGTCGGCGGCGTCCTCAGCACGTAGAGGATGCTTGTGCAATTGAAATTCGTCAGTCCCACACATAACGGACTGGGGACTTGGTAGTGCGGAGGGGGGTGGGGCGCTGGCGGACGGGGATGGAACTGAGGGTAATTGGGGCTGGAAGTGGGCAGGGGGAGGAGGGGCCTAGCCAAGGATTCTCTCTCGCAGAGGAATTTTGGAAAAGACGATCGAGAGGTTGTGGAACGGTTGTGGAACGGTACAATTGCGATATCAGTTTACAGTTGCCCAAATTTTAATTTATCATAACGGTTTTTACGAAAAGACTATGGATGGCCAATGATTATCAAGAAAATTCGTAAAGACCAAGTACATACATATTTATCTTTGTTCTGCAAGTAACGTAAATCTTACTGCACCCGGCGAGTATCTGCGTTTGAGACCTAGTGCAAAATGATAGTATTTACGAACAAACCAAGTAACTAGGTGGTGACTAGCAGTCCTCGCTGGGCTCCCGGCCAAGCAAATCGAGCACAGAGCTCGCCCTAAACTGTCGCTTCATGATATCGGCACGTTTCTCACGATACCTTTTTTGAATACGGCGTCGCCGCTCAAGCTGACTGTTTCCAATACTGTACCAACGACTCGTGAGTTGTTGATACAGACTCATATCCTGTTCACGCAACGGCTTCCAACGAATATGAAAATTAGTCAATCCCAAACACAGTCTAAAGACCGGGTCATAATTGTCTTCACTCCACTTCCACTTACATCCTATAACATTCCAAAGACCACACAACCGCCCGAAATAGTTCTCCACAATGATTCTATCGCTGGAAATAGCCATGTTCTCTGCAACCTCCCCTGAAGACATAAATCCCCCTTGCGGTTTGCGCTTAGGGTGGGCAATTCTGCAAAACTCGGCCGCGCCCTGATAGCCTTTGTGAGCAAGAATTGCCCATTGCCCTGCGTAGCTTTCGTGCAGCGGCCCCTCGTCACCAATCTCCTTTTCGTCGTCCCTCTTTCGCTGCGCACGCCTATGAAAAAACTGCATGCTTTGAAAAATAACCAAATCCGAACCAGACCCGGGTTCATGCATACTCGAGGGTACTGCGAATCCGGTCGGATTTACGGAGACCTCCACCTTGAATCCGTATAATTTGTGCTTTCCACTAAAATATTTTTCCCTTCCTCTATGCTTCCTGAAGGCCGAAACGATGGCTGAAAGGTGACGTCAGTCGCGTATCTTGCCATTGGGTAGTTTTTAAACATGCGGTTGTTGTCGTGCAGCATTTTCATGGACAAACGTTTGGTCTGGTAGACTACATACTGTTCATAAACTGGCTCAAAGAGCATGCGTATGAAACGCACTATCATGCGTTCAAAAGCGGAAGTCTTCTGCCCAAACATCCGCGCTAGAAAATCTCATGCCCCACCGTGCTTCAAAACAGGCAACGTCATGAAAAGCACATCTTTCGTGGTGTGCGCGCATTTCCTACCCCTTCCCACGTCGTAATTTTCGGCGATGACATCCTGAAATCCAGCCTATATTCCCACAAACTGAGGCGGTAAAAAGTTTGTCATCTCGAGAATTGCTGCCGCACCTCCCTCTTCGTAAAACTTGTCAAAAATGGGTGCATCCGACTCGTTGTCTTCGTCGCTGTTGTCAGGATGGAGCCCTTCAAAAATCTCGAGCTCGTTATGCCGGTCAATCGCAGCGGTAGACAAGAGCTTCAAAGCTTGTGCAGCATCTGACGAAGTAAAGGAAGACGCCATTATAAATTCACTGACCTCGAGATACAGCGGTACTGTGGTTTAACGGGGAGAAAGGAGGCCTGTGGTGCAGAGGGCAGTGACTTCTGGGGAGGGGGGCGATGGCCGGTCGCAGGGAGGGCGGTGGTCTCTTGCAGAGAGGTCGGTGGCGTGGTGCCTGGAGGGCGGTGGGGTTGGGCGGGCAGGCAGTGGCCGGTGTCGTTGAGGGCGGTGGTCGTTGGTGGGCAAGGTGGTGGCCTGTGACGGGGAGGTCGGCGGCTTGTGGCGGGGAGGGCGGCTGCTTGGGCGGGGAAGGCGGTGGCCGGTGCCAGGAAGGGCGGTGACCGGTTCCAGGAAGGGCGGTGGCCTGTGACGAAGAGGGCGGCGGCTTGGGTGAGGAGGACGGTGGCCAGGGTCAGGGAGGGCGGCGGCTTGTGGCGGGGCGGGCGGTTGCTTCGGTGAGGGGAGCGGCAGCTTGTGGTGGGGTGGCTTGTAGCTTGTGGCAGGGAGGGCGGTGGCAGATAGGTGGTTGCCAGTTGCAGAGATGGCGGTGGCCTGTGGCAGATAGGGGGTTGCCTAGTGCGGAGAAGTTGATGGCGTGGGGCGGAGAGGGCGGTGGCGTGAGACAGGGGGAAGTGGGCTGCACGGATATTTGAGCACTGGCTATTGACCTATGTAGGAAATGGGCGGGTTATATGCGAAGTGATCGGTTTAATTTGCGATGAGGCTTCTCTTTTGCGCATTGGCGCGGTGCTCAGGTGTGGAACACGTAGTTGTGTATTATCAGTTCGTAATCAGAAATATCAATCGTTTTGGCAATCACGGATTTTTTGAGACACCAATGGGCCATATGTCATCGAGGACTGCCTGTTCGGCATGTAATGCAGTATTTTACCTGTCCCCTTCTATGTTCCTGAAAGGTCTAATGCGTTTAATTACACATGTTGAATTTATTGTAAGCTAGCACCGTAATGATCTCGCGATAGCACATCTCCCTTGATCATTAGAGAATTTACGCAGGGGGAAATTCGCATGCCTTGCTGAGAATAAATGACTCCTGAAAATAGAAATACAAATCAAGCCACGCCACAAATAGGGGCCTTACGCAAATTCGCTTGCGCTGTAAACATGAGTATTACAGCATCTCGTGCTCAGGGGTTTGGGGTTTGCTTCATGATGAGGTAACACCGACGTCGCGGTGGGCAGCCGTCGGCATCAGGGTGCATACGCAGCGATGAGACAGACAGACTATTCAATGGGCGTAGCTCGTGGCCGCAAGAGCAAGAAACGCAGTCTTCTGCGCCTGGCCGTACTAACCGACGCTTCTCCTGTTTCCCTTTTCCGACTACAGCGCAGGTGTACGGCAGCACAGCGGGATGTGCACAAGATCAGCATGCGCTCCCGAAACGTTTCTGCAGCAAGTTTCAACCTGAACAGGTTCAGCGAGCACGAGTGTTTACAACTGTTTAGATTTAGAAGTAGGGAGATACCTAAGGTAGCTGCTCTTATGGAATGGACTAGTGGTAAGACAAAGCGCTCAAGGTACAGACGTGACCCTATCACCGCGTGCTGTGTAGTCTTGCGAAAGCTGTCTACTCCCTGTAGGTGGTTCGATGTAAATATTTTGTTTGGCATGCAAAGCTCTGTACTAAGCGAGGTTTTTGGGAGGTGTTAGAAGCGTTTACGTCAAGCAAATGAAATATACTGGACTATAGCGCAGAGCTGATGCAAGGACGGGCATCAACGTACGCCGAAGCGATGTCGCGAAAGGAGGCAGCGTTAAAGAATTGTGTTGGCTTTATCGACTACACGAAGATCCAAATGAGCCGACCAGGGGGGAGTGGGACACTACCAAGGGCATGTTACTCGGGACATAGAAGGTTTCACTGCCTGGTGTACCAAACGGTCACTACGCCGGATGGGCTCGTGTTCTCCATGTCTGAACCCGAGGTCGGTCGCCGTCATGATATGACCCTGTACAGAGAGAGCTGCATTGATTCGCAGCTCAGGCAGTCTCTTCTTATCGAAGGGAAGCAGTACTGTATCTACAGTGACCCCGCATACGTTCTACGTGCGTGGTTACAGGGTGCTTTCCCAAGAGCCTCGGCGAGCGACGCGCAGAAAATCTACAACACTACCATGAGTGCTGTTAGGGAGGCCGTCTAGTGGTCGTACAAGGACATCAAGCAGCTGTGGTCTTCTCAAGACTTCAAGAGAAATCTGAAGGTTCGCATGGCGCCGATTTCACTGCTCTATAAAAGCGCCGCGCTCTTAACCAACTTCAAGGTCTGCGTGAAGCACGGCGGGCAGGTGGGCGAGTACCTCCAGTGCGATCCCCCCTCCTCGGAGCGCTATTTGGCCTCCTGAGCGGGGCTGCGCGGCTGTTCCACGCGGCTGCCCCGCATGCCTTCGGCACGACTCCTGCCTGCGGCGCTGCGTGCCAGTAATTCGCAAAGCTCGCCTACGGCTCACGTACTTTGCCGTCGCGCCTCGGTACGCTCATGGCAAAAAGAAGTTACACAAGTAAAATTGCTAGTTAAGATTCTTTACTAGGGGAGCCAACACTCGTGTGAGGTTCTTACGTTCTTCCAGAGCCTGCCGCTTCTCCTCCATCTCAACCTCCGCCTTCTTCTCCTCGCGAGCAAGGCGCCGCGTCGCTATATCCTGCGCGTGAAGGGCCTGCTGCGACACTCTTTCCTCTCGCTTCTTTTCCATTTCGATACGAGCCTCCTCAACCTACAGCTGCTTCTTTGATATACCCCGCCGAACCCTAATATCTTCGAGCATCATCTCTTTCTCCTCGTCGTCTGAGTCTACGGTCACGCGATGCTTTCTCTTGCGCCCAGGCCTCGGCCTCCCATCAGGAGATACACAAACAGACGCAAACTCCCCCACAAGATCAACTACGCCGTCGTCCTTCTTCTCGATTGCGCTTCTCCGCAGCGCCTTCTCGCGAATTTGCACCCCGGCAGCCAGTAACTTCCTATCCTTTTCGCTCTTCTCGTTGCGGTCCGCGCGGCGATGCTCCTCATCATCATCGATCTCGAGGATGAGGTCATCGAGAAGCTGCTCTCGTTCGCCACGTACCTCGGTGATACCTGACGCGCGCGTGTTAGACTTTGTAAGCGCACGGTGGTCGGATATCACATTCTTGAACCTGTCGTTCAGCGTCTTCCACGTCGGAAGCTGAACGCCATCTACACATGCGCCCGGTGCACTGCTCAGGAAGAGGTCCAGGAACTCCTCGAATCGCCGCTGTGCATCGCCGAACGGTGCTACGTGGGATTCAACGGCGCTGACGGTCTTCAGAAGGATGAGGTCCCAGCTCGCGTTGAAGCGGATCTGCTTCAGGCGGCGGATAGGCGGAGCTGCAGAGGGGATCGGTTGCGGTGCTGGTGGAGGTGAAGGAGGGAGGGGAGTTGCCATGGGAAGAATGAGTGGGCAAGCGGGGTGAGTTGCAGTGTGGGGCGTGCACGCGGATCGTGGGCGACAAGTGAAGGTTGTGCTTGGCGGGAAGTGACCCCCTCCAAACAGCTCCGCAGTGTGGGGTGCCCTGGCGGTTTTTTTGCTTTCGCAAACTCTCTGAGTAAACGAAGCATGGCATGGCTTGGAGATTGATTTTTGCTTGAAGTTTAAATGTGTGTGACGTGTAAGGTTTTTTGTGCGCAAGCCATGCGAATTTGGCTTTGCGTAAATTCTCTGTTACCCGGACGCTCTGGTGTTTAGCGGTGTGCAGAAGCGAGCAACCACGAGAAAAAGGAAGGGGATACTGGACAGAGACACACAGTTTTTTACATGGTAGCATTCGCTTGAGATACACTGACAAGTACTCATTGACGTGATGGCAGACAACCGCAGCGAGAGCGACAGTTGTCGACGTATCCTGAAATTGGAGGAGAGTCAGGACTTTCCGGTGTGGAGCATTTACTTAGAGGGACTCCTCGATTATTACGATGTGTTGAATGTAATCACAGACTCGGAACCAGATACCGGCTCTTTTGCAATTATTACCAACCGCTGAAGCAAAGCGATTAAGAAAGCGCGTTCTGAAATCATGTTCAACCTCGGAACCGAACCTATCGCCGTTGTCACTCAGTTACTTACCGATATAGATTCTGCCGCCGATGTTTGGAAGAAACTGGAGTCCTCGTACCAGAAATAAAACTTTCAGTCAAAGGTCAATTTGCGCAACAAGCTTCACTCGATGTTATTCAAGGATGTAAAAGAGCCCCAAGACCTTTTCAATACCATCGAACGGATATTAATTAACCTCGCAAGGCAAAAGCACCCCGTAATGGAAAACGACAAAGTTGTTATTCTGCTTCGCTCCCTTCCAAACTCCTATGTGCACATTGCTTTGCTCTCAGAGGCAAACACCATGGATTGTGACGCCATTTGTGCTATGTCAAGTCCGAACATGACCGTAGGGAGCATACGAAAGGACATGGACACTTGCAAGCACCGACCCCGGCGGTAAGGATGAGCAAGTTTGGACTTGGTGGATCCCCCAAGGTCAAGAAGAATATCGAATGCTGGGGTGGTGGTCGCCGCGGAAACTTCCGCAGTGATTGTCGTAAGGAGCTCACCAAGAAGAAGCACCAAGGCTTTGGACGCGCAAACAGACCTGGAAATTTTTCTCGTAACAAAGGCAGTTCATTCGCAGGAACGGGAACTATCGTAACGACCGCCACGGAAATCAACAGTACAACAACCAGTACCAATACAGAAACCCGAGCCGAGGATTCATCCCCCGTTCAGAGTCCAGGTTTGATTTCAACCGAAATAGCGTGTCCTTTAGTGATGAAGGAACTCCCGCAGAACATTGAAGTCAGGTCTTCCAGCGCCCCAAGGGTTTCCTAGTCCTCCAAAGGAGTTTCTCGAGTAAGACGAATAAGTCGCAGTCTACCTGGATGGATGGCGGAGCGAGCGGAAATTTTGCTTAGGATCGCATGTTCTTCGATTATCATCAAGTCGCTGGAACAGAAGTCGATATCTGTGAGGGACGATCCAAAATTGTTGGAACTGGTAAGATTCGTCTCCCGATTGGTGTAGTATAACGCTGTAGTATAACCCCCTGGGACGAGATTTAGATTAGATCAGCTACTGTAGAGCCCGAGCTCTACAGTACGACGCGCACGCGCGGGCGTTCTGTCAGCACCGAATGCTGACAGCCCTGCAGTACGCGCGACCCGCACTCACTACTGTAGCCGGCTACAGTAGCACTACAGTCCACTACGTACTGTACTGTAGTATGACAGGACTTACTTGTACATTAAATACGCGAGCGGACCGACGGCGGACGGGGGAGGATAAGCACGAGCTTGTCCAGAACCCACGCCTCTGGTCAAGCTCGCCCCGCTTATTCCAGAACGGGTTCCCACTAGCCCGTATCTAGTTAGGAGCCGAGCGGGCAGGGGACGTGCGAGCACGCGAGCGAGCCTAGATCCGCCTCCGCCCGTCTGCGCTGGTACGTCACCCAGCGCAGCGCCGGGGCGTCGAGGCGTAGATCGGCCCGCGCGTGCGCGCGTCCCCGACCATATCCACTCTACCACCGCTACCCGAGCTCGCCCGGTTTCGTTAGCTGGGGCTGCTTCCCTTCTCCGATCAGGGTCTAGCAGGACTGTGCGCACACCCCCTCGACGTTGGGGTGTTTATGCTACAAACGCCCGGCGCGCGCGCGTGGAGGTTATTAACCGGGCGGCCGTGCATGGAGCACACGTGGGCGGGTGTGCCCACATGTAGGGAGCGCGCACGTGTACCGACCGCTCGTGGCGTGGCGCCCGTGTACATAGCACACGTGTCGTCCGTGCGGTGGTCTACGCGTATTACGTGTGCGCATTAGCACACGTGTCGTCCGAGCGGTAGTCTGTAAGCATCACGCGTGTACAGTAGTTCACACGTGAAGTAGCAGCGTCCGTGCGGTAGTAGTAATTATGGCGCTACCTTTCTAATTGTGTACAGTACCCAGCACGCACTAGGCGGCAGGTACTGCACTACTGTACTGGGACAGGTGTCCGAGGCGTCTCTCTGAGGGGTTAAGACCTGACACCCGTCCTTAGCAGTAAACTGGGGCAAGCTCGCCCCGTCCCTTTCGCCTCTAATCTACGACCGTTCGGTAGTTTATCCGCGCGCAGTCTTCTAACCCGTTACCGGTCGCTCCCGTTTACGCACCAAGGGGCGACTGCGCGTAACGGCCAGTGAGCCTCTCCCTTTTCACGAGTTCGACCGTATCGGATCTATTCGCGCCACGCGTCCGCGTCGCGTGCTCCATCTTTGAAGCCTCCGCCTCTCACCCAACCCAGGACGGAGAGGATTTATCCCACAATTGCCAAATGAATAGTCGTTGAGGCAAACCACGCCCCGAACTTCAATGACAACATCTTTTGCCAGTTGGAGCTAGTCAGACTGTTCAAGATTGAGTTTTAATCCGCTGACAACAGCAAAACTGGATTCGAAGGAGCACTCTTCTTTGACGAAGATCTGGAGAATTGCTCCGCACAAGGCCGTTAACGAACGGTATGTGCCCCTTGCCGTCGCCGAAAAGAATGGTCGCAGGGACTCTCTTTTCCGTAAAGTCGACAGAACAGAGATCAGCAAAGGATTTGCACGTGGTTCTCGGCCATATCGGGCTCAAAAAAGATGCACCTCGTCCCGAAGTTGTGCATAGGTGTTTCGGAGGTGAACAGGAGCGCATTCAGGTACATGCAGTGCGTACCCTGCATCACAGCAGAAAAAAGGAGGGTGCCACTGCAGTCGGTCACAAGTGTGGCCTGCCATCCGCTGGAGCTAACCCATACTGATATAGCTGGAGCGATAAACACTGCCTCCATTTCCGGAAAGGTGTATGTAGATGTCTTCCTTGGCTACAACACGAGGATGTCGATGGTGCATTTCCTGCACCACAAGTCCGATATCTTCAAGACTTCGAAAGGACATCAATCGCTCGTTAAAAAGGAACAGCTGTTCAAAGCAAACTCAAATGCTCCCGGTCTTCGCATGTTCCGAATACGATGACACCGTCGACTACCTTCGGTGACGACGGCTCGGCCAGGTCGCTCCGCTTGGGCCGCCGGCGTCCGTTCCGGCTTCTCTTCCGTGGTCTTCTGCCTCGGTCGCGGGGCGTCCGTCGGTCGGTGACGTCCTCGCGGCAAGTCGCGTCCGTACGCGACTTGATTTCTTCTGGCGGCCCCGGACCCTCTTGGGTCGGGCCGCCGGCGCGTTCGAAGCGCTTCTTGTTAGGCACGTGGCTCACGGCGGCCACGGTGCCTTCCTCTAGGCGTGCCGGGCTCTCAGTGGCCTCGGCGCCTTGTCCTCCCGCACCTGACTTACGGAAGTCTCGGTGCGCTCGTGCGGAGTCGAGGGGAAGATTATCGGCAAACATTCCCCTCCTCCGCCGGGGTTGAATCGTAACGGGTCTAGGTTGGGGTGATAAGACGGCTCACGCGAACGCGCGAACGCAACCGTCTTTACGGGTTTTCGAACTACCCGAGCTGTCAGAACTACCTGCCTTGCTATCGTTAGCTAGCGCGTTGACGGGTCCCTGGCCGTGGTGGTGTGAGTCGTTTCCCCACCCCGGCCGGGCATCTTCTACGAAGTAATCGGATACTTCGCGACCTCGAATTGCAACTTCCTGCCGTTGCAATATTTGAGGGCCGGCGAGAACCGGTTCTCTTCCGCGTCCTTCCGTGGGCTGGGGGTTCGGATCCCCAACCCAATTTTGGAGGTACATGATGGCGTTCTGTACCCCTTGGGGCAACTGGGGACGGCCCCGGTCGCCTCTTCCATCTCGACGGGCATACCGCGTATCCATCCGACGAGGATCACGCCGATCCCTTCGATCGGTTCCCGGGTGTCGATACCCGCCTTCGCGAGGGGCGAAACGGACGCCCCCACCCGATCGGTTCGGGTCATCTCGCCGCGGGCCTCGGTCCTCCAGCGTAGACTGCTGGATGAGATTGCGCATCTCGGGACGCGTCTCCATCTTGTAGCGGTAGTTCCTGTACGCCGTGAACTGACGTTGTTCAGGCGACAGGAACGGGCACGCGTACATAGCGTGGCCGTACGTCCGGCACAGCCAGCAAACGTACGCACTGCCATCCGTCGACGCGAATGTCGCTGCGTGTCGTGCCTCCTCGTAGGTGAGTCGAGGCACGTAAGGCGGCACGCGATCCCCTTCTGGACGGGAGATATCCAGCTCTGCCATCTTGTGGTTCGGACCACCCGTGGCTTTCGGCGTGCGCGTGAACGCAGTCGCGTAGCTTCCGGTCGATTCCGTGGAAGCTGGCGTTGGAGGTCGGCCTCCTGCGCGGTCGAAGCCTTGCGTAATGAGAACAGGGTCGGCCTGCCACTCATCTTCTCCAATGTGGAGGGCGGTCGCCGGCAAACTTGTTCCGTTCGACCTCGGAGTTCGGACTCCCTTCGCTGCCGGCTTCGGACCGGCAGCGGCAAACCGCGACGAGCGCGGAAGGTTGTTTCCTCAGCCGTTGCGATACGGCGAATCGTTGAGAGTTCGGTCTTCTGTTGTCCGGGCAATTGACGATGCAAAGGTTAACCTTTGCATCGTCTCTGCCACTGCGGCCTGGGTCCCAGTGGACAACACGCCCACGAAGTAGTGCGCGAGGGCTTGTTCTGAGAACACGGCCGTGCATCGAAGCGCGGCGGATTCCAGCCGGTCCGCGAACGTGTTCTCGGTTTCGTGAGGAAGCTGTCGCGCCGACGCGACAGCATCAAACGCTTCCCCTAAGACGTCGTCGGTTAGGTAGTGTTTGATAAATTGGTTGACGAGACCAGGCCAGCTCGTATCGTCGTGGAGCTGGCCGGCGCGGAGGCCGCGCATGGTGTAACTCGTATACAACCGCTCCGCGTCTCGCTCGAGGAAGTGAGCGAAGACACGGACTGTCACACCTTTGGTCAGGTGCTGGGCATTGAAGGTTATCCGGATATCCTTCAGGAACGGAAGCAACTGAATCGCATCAGCACCGTCGAAGCTCTTCATCGTGGGGCGGAGCCCACGGCAGCGTTGGACGTACTTGGCGATCCGTCCCGCGTCACCGGAGGTAACGAGCCTCGAGGTGTTGTCCAACCGATACATCCGGTAGTTCGTGACGGCGCTGAACTCCTGTATCATGGTGTGGACGGGATCGACCCCAGGTTCGGCGGGACCCAACGTTCCGAACGGAGTGACGGGCAGTGTTCGGACATCGACGGGGCCGGGATGCGCGGTAAGATCCGCCGGCTGGTAGCCGCCCCAGCGAGGATCGAAGGGGAGAATCGGTTCCCCTGATCGGCGGGCAACTCTTCCACGGCCCTGGTCGAGTTTGGTCGGTACCCGTCGTGACTGCCGCATGCTTCCGGGGACATGCGGCAGGGCTTGAGTCTCGGACGCGAAGTTCGCGTCCGCCGTCGGCTTGATGTCCTCCGCCCTCCGGCTGGTGACGGCACCAGCCGGGGGCCACTCTTGCAATCCGGACGGGACCGGAGGAACAGTGGCACCGGGCCTACTGGAAAAGGCTCCGGGCGGCCTCTCGGCCGAGGTCTGTTCCATCTCACGGGCACGGCGGCGCGTTGAGTTAAGTTCCGCCGCCATGTGCGCGAACGCTCCCATCTGTTCGGCAGATGGGAAGGGTTGCGGGTCTCGTCGAACCCCGGAGTTTGCACTCGCGGGTCCACCCGCAACCTCTACGGCGGGGGAATCAATGCGCGCATCCTCGACCAGCACCACACGGGCGTGTGGCTGGTCGACGATTGCGCGCAGGTTCTCCAAGGACTGAGTTACGCGCTCAAACCTTCCTTCGCAGAGGGAGCGCAACTATTCCATACAGCGGGCGTAGACGCTGTCGGAGACGTCGATACGGAGAGATGTCTGGACATCCTCGATGTACTCGGCGATGCCATCGTACATCGCGCGAGCGCGTCCTTCAGAGAGGTCGGGCGACGGCTCGCGGTCCCGAGGACCTGCGTCGCCGTCGCCCACTTGGACGCGTAGCGCGGCCTCTCGCACATCCGCCGGCTAGGATCGGATCGAGGTCGGGTACTCGGCGCTCATCTCAACGCGTACGGACGCGGAGGTAAAGGACAACCTTCTCGGCGTGATCTTGAAGGTCTTCTAGGTCGGGAGACCAGTGTCGCATAAACACCCCACACACGGCGGAGGGGTGTTCGCGATGTTCGGCGGAAGACCCTGGATCGGCGTACCGAGGGTCTTGAACCAACCAACGCCACCGGAAGCGGGCCGGTAGCGGGTGGTAGAGCGTGGTCGGCGAGGACGCGCGCGTACGCGAGTGGATCGTCGCCTCGACGCCCCGGAGCAGTACCAGTTGACGATCCGGTACTGACGGGCGGAGGCGGATCGCAGCTCGCCGCGGTGTCGCGCGCGTCCACTACCCACTCGGTGGTAACTACTCGCGGAACGGCGGTGTGAGTAGAGTAAGCTGGGTGGTCGACCGTCGGTGGAGGGTTGTCGAGCTTGGTCCCCTCCGCCGGCGGTCGCTCCCTATATTTATTGTACAAGTTAATTAACCGTCTACAGTACAGTATGGACAGTACTGTAGTTGGCTTACTGTAGACAGTGCGGGCCGGCCCGCACTGTAACGCTGTCAGCCGTCGGGGCTGACAGCATACGTGTGCTACACGTAGGGTACACGTGTTGGTGCGCGCGCGCTGTAAGGTATTACGCGCGCACGCTGCAAGGTCCGTACCTTACAGCGTTAGATCTAATTCTAAATCTAATATATAGTACAATAGTCGGCGGTTATGCTACAGGTAGCACTATATCGTAATCTTCTTGGAATCTGCAATTGACTGCATCCATTTCTGAAACTGATGAGATACTTTCTCTGCTAAGCCATAGAGTCTCTGTGAAGTCTCACAGTGGGGCACGGTTGAGGGGGGTGCATGTAGTATGCTTGTCCCTGTGTGTTCTTTCGTGGCACGGAGAGTGAAAACAGAAACAGCGCCTCTCGTAACACGGAGGTGCAGCGAAAATTTGAGTGAGGTGCACGTGAGTCCAAACGTCAACCCTTATAAGGCTACCCACACGCCACTCTATCCAATTCTATACACTCTACCCTATCCTATAGGATAGGATAGAGTGGCGTGTGCCTTCGCGGGTGTTGTGTTCCTGTTTTATTCTTGAACAATGTTTTTATGCAACTCTACCCCTTCAGCTTGGGATTGGAGTCGCATGCTATATCTAACCTATGGCGTTCGGGGATGTCGGGTAAGCTACCAAACGTTTAGTTGTTGGCAAAGATCACCAATCCACTCTGGGAGTCAACGACCTTTTAAGGCAGAAATGTCCCCGTCAAAATATGACATGGCATCGAATTGAGAAGTCGGTGAGTTATGCGGAGGGATAAAGTGAGCATGGAGGAGGTAGAAATGGACGTAGGAAGGGTCAAGGCTCTGATCCTGACTTTGATTGAACATGACCGGGCCCACAGACTTGCAAGGTCAGGGAAGGGGTTTTAATGATGGATGGAAGAATTTTTAGAGAAGGGGAAGGGGCACCGTCGACTAAAGTTGTTTCTGTCTTCTTGGTACAACTCCATCTCTGCGTCGTTCACGTGAGCCCGTCTCCTCTTTCTGCGACGCCGAGACCGTGCGTGACCCCAAAGCTTTGTCTGATTGACAGGGATCTCAGCTGGTCGGTGGCAGACAGGTGGAGTGACCGGCAGTTGTGGTTCTACGTGTGTGCGCCGCGTTCGCGCTGGAAACTTATTACAGGCTAGACACGTGTGGGAGGACGTGATGACGCTGGGGGTGGAAGGGTACGGCAAGTGAGGATGGAGTGTCGGATGAGCCGCACCAACACATCCTTCTCTACCCTACCGACATCATCATCAACTGTGTTGACGGAAAATGAAATTGAGCATTGCTATTTCCTTTCAATGAGATACTGGACGATTGACTGGGGCTTTTCTGGGTAGCCAAGAGGTTCTGGAGATATAGGTTGCCTTCGAGCTTAGTGAGGCCGGCAGCAGGGTGGTCACTAGAGGTGATGTTGGCGATCTCCTGGTCGTTACATGTTTCTCATAGGGCCACTAAGTCGATCATCAAATGCAGTTCAGTTGTGCTTCTGGCTCAGGTGAGGGTCTAGAACCTGTGCTGAGTCAGTAAGCATCATTATATGCATGCCTTGACCAAGCATGCGTTGAAGATTGTGCTGCAGCAGATAGGGATGGTCAAGTCCTTCCACGAATGCGAGCTTTTCGGCTGCCGTGCTATAACGAGTGACACGCTTGCTTGTCGTGGACGAGAAGCGCAAGAAGGAGACCTGAGTGCTGGCGGCGGATGGTTAAAGTACGACTCCCAGCTGTGGCTTGTGTCTCGCGGGGTTTGCCAAACTTGCGTTGACATGAACGCAAGGTCGTAGAGGGGCTGTGTTCAATTTGGAGACTCGCAGTTGGATGTTTGATCCGTTTCGAAGATGTGTAATAACCTCGTTTTCCAGTTTGATGGTACCATACAAAACAATTCTTATGTGGTTTTTTGGTAGGAACGAAACAGCACAGCAGATGTCCGGGCGCATGTGTGTGACCCAGAGAAGCTTTGCTCGAAGCGTGCGTAAATCATCCCATGATGCAGAAGTAGGGAAAATTGTAAGAGGTGCATATATTCCTTCTGCAAAAGGTGCCGTAGCTAACGATTGCTGCGTCGGTCACTCTCGATCCCTATGAATACGAGGTTTTGGGGTTTGTTGACATACACATCGAGTCTTGGTTGGAGGCGCGTTTGCATGGCGTGGTGCTCATGAGAAGTGGCGGCTTGCAAAAGGTCGTCCACGCAGGTTCCAGATAAGATTTCGAATATATCCGGTATGCTGCGGAAGAGCAGGGATGGATCACCTGTTGATTGTAGCAGGCGTTTGTGGCTAAGCTCGTGGCACATAAGGGTTTGGGGCCAGTTTTTCCAGCGTCGCCTGAGCCACATAAAGATATCAATATCTGCACAAGCTCGTTGACGACGACTTGCGACACGTCCGGGCGTATGAAAAGTTTACGCTGTAGCACGCAACCGGCCTGAAGGTGGGCCGGCCGCATATTGCAGGACCATAGTTCGAGGACCGTTATGACGACGACAGCCAGTACCACGCGCACAGAGGTATTGCGCAGGGTCGTGGAACTGTGTACATCTCATTCTCGCATGCAGTCTCGGTTTTCTCCTACAATGAACCGCGCATTGAGCTTCTCTGTCCCATCTTTAGTCTTGATCGATAGAAAATACCGCGATGGTACGATGTTGGGGTTTAGACGTGCGTCCTTATGGAGGACTATTTGAAACGTGCATATGCTTATCAGTCTAAAGAAGTCTTGGCGCTTAGCTGCGTCAAAGCGTTTGCGGCGGGGGTCTGTTCGGTGAATTATCTGTATGTGAAGGACTGCTGCAAAGGCGGTGAGGGAGTCGTGTGTGGCGATGGACGTCGTCTGGGGTGGTGGTGGTGGCGTGAGAGTGAGGTAATGGCACTGCAGTGGAAGGTGAGATTGTGGATACTGTAGTCCGGGTTTGGGGGATACACGTGTGATTAATTGCACAGTTTCAGTTTTAATTATTAAATCTTATTAGGTTTGTTTAGTTACAGTACATTATATTTAGAATCTACCACCGCAAACTCCTGTATTGGCTCCTGTGGAGCAATATACAACCAAATCCACTGATACAAAAGATAGTAAAGGTAACTCGAGTTGCCAGAGTTGAATTTCGCCTTGGTGGAAGTCCGTCCTTATCGACACGCTGCGTTCTACTATGGCCCACGATTTCATTTATCGCTCGGGGGCTCCCATTCCTATTTCCTGTTCCTTTATTTCCCATCCCCAATTTGCCTATTGTACTGGAAGCTGGTGCCACTTTGTGGGGTTGCAATCCGTGTAGTATAATCGGCGATTAGATATTGGATTTAGAGTTACATCTAGAGCTGTAGGGTGTGGACCTTACGGCGTGCGCATGTACACATCTTACAGCGGGCGCGCACCCACAGTTGTACCAGACGTGTACTTTCAACCCGACAGCTGGCAGCGTTTCATCCAAATGTAGTCGATGCGCATTTGAAGCGTGTTTAACCACTTCGAGAAAGAGAACGAACGAGTGATGTAGAGAGCTGAATGTGTGGAACAAATAAATTTACCGAAAGTTGATCAAGCGACTCGACGTTGGCTCGGTGCATTCGACAAGGAGTCAAGATCACATGAACTCAGCACAGTAGTGCGTCAGGGTTGCAACGTAGTGCACGTGTAAACGTGTGCACATGATACACGTGTGTAGGAGAAGGATCTGTTCTACTGTGGCACTGCTTTCCGGGAACCCATTCGTATAGTACTAATGGTACAGCACTGCAGTATGATCCGGTTCCACGTCATATTGAACAATAGCAGCTCTGATCTCAACCGGAGCAAGATGCAACAGACGATTGTACCATTCCTGACAAAAGCGACGAAAGGGACGGGCACATTTAACAATCAAACATGTTCTTTATCTACTTTGTGGTATGAAATGATTTCTTCTATCACAACTGTTTTATCACCATTACAGGCTTTTTCGCGCGCGTAACAGGCTATAGCGTTGTAGAGCCGTCCTTTTCCTCCGCCGCCATATTTCAAATTCCATGCTGAGATGTAATTTCATCTGTGTCCTCATTACCTACCGTCTCACTTGGAAGTTGCTGCTGAGACGTCTGCGGACACCTTATGAACTGCGGATCTACGACATCCTCCGTTCCTGAACCTTCAGCCCTATCATGTTCAGAGCTTCTGCTGTAAGTACGGAACGTCCACGTAATGCGCATCTCTAACTGTTTCTTCCACAGCATAAACGGGTTGCGGGGCTTAACGGAGTTATGGCACCCTCTACTTCCACCAGTTCAGTCCTTTCTTCGCGCTGTTTGGCATCAACCAATGAATTGTAATTCGAGCACTCGCGGAGTTCCGAACTCTCATCGGATGTCTTGAAAACCGATTCCTCGTCAGTGATGTCCGACAGAGAGTGGATATGACCTTGCTCGCATTCTGACTCAACGAGCGCCGAACTTTCAAAACCATCTGCGGGGCTCGTAACTTCAACAGTACGGTTTGTGGCGGGCCCGTGAATGTTGAACATTTTTGTGCCCGTCTTGTCCCCGATGTAAACGCGGAGGTTTTGCCTGTGCCTTCAGCGATCATGTGTGGGGCAGTAAATCACATGAGCCGATCGCGATATTCGTGGAATAACATGCCGGCATCAGGGAGTATTCAGAGCACTGGGGTCGTTTTTTCTTGTGGCCGAGTAGTACGTGTGCTTGAGCGACCAGTTTTTCGTATTCATGATGTGCAGCTGACATAGTTCGAAGACGAACTGGGTTAGTCGGAGAGCGCCCGGCGGGCGGTCGCAGTGGGCGAGGTAGGACACCGAAAACAAGCAGTGACGGGACGAGGCCTTCCGGTCCGACGCGCTCATTCATGGCCTTGGAGGACAGAGACGGCACGACGTCTACAGGTAGAGTGCTGTAGTCATGTCGAACTTTTTGATATATTCTGCAGAGTGTGTCGTGATATCGCTCACCAGCCCGGAACGCGTGGTGGCTCTCAGGGCGTGTACGACGAAGGGTGATGGCGGAGGCACTGCATGCGTTGGTCTATTCAGCAGAGACGAACACAGACCCTTGATCCATGAACTTCGGGTCC
Organism: Chondrus crispus; assembly: GCF_000350225.1. Lineage (NCBI taxonomy): Eukaryota > Rhodophyta > Florideophyceae > Gigartinales > Gigartinaceae > Chondrus > Chondrus crispus. Next base: position 72,459 of record NW_005179011.1, on the reverse strand, counting down.
GGAAACCCTACGTATAGTGAGGACCATGCTTTCAAAATGTTTTTCAGGCGGTTCCGACATCGAGTGCGGGAAGGAAAGCCGCTGAGCAAAATCTCGTGCCGGCATCCACGCTGTGGAAGGCTGGGCGCTACTATGAATTTCCATCGTCAAAGTACATGATTTTAAGTAATGGGTGGATCCAGGAATTTGCCACTCTCCCACTTTAATTATAGCCAACCAATAGGATCTCATCTAGTGTGGCGCCGTTCCTCCACTTGAGAGAACTTGGAGAGGGATGAGGGGGGTCTCTACACTTCGCCACTCCTCACCACATCGCTTTTTGGCGCGCAAAAAGTCGATACAAGAAGCAGTACGACCACCATAGGCTTTACAAGCCAATCCGTCTGGCGTGTTCTCGCTGGTGATATCTCGGGCCACCTCCTCGCCAAAACAGGCTCCCTACCACGGCCTCCTCGCCACCCTCACCCACCCCTCCCCCATCACCCACCTCATGCACCCCCCATTCACCTTCCTCGTCGCCTGGGTCGCCGAGCCCTCCCCAACCCCCCTCCTCCTCCTCCCCCTCCTCCTCCCCCTCCTCCTCCCCCAGCCCACCGCCTCCTCCCTCGCCCTCGCCCGCGAGCACACCCTCGAAAACCCGGCCCCCAGTCCTCCTCCTCGTTCACCGCCTCTCCTCCCGCCAGGACCTCGCCGCCCTCTCTAAGAAAACTCTTCCATTCGCATCATGAGCAGATTGCAAGCACGTCACATTTCAGTCTTGATTAATTCCAGTTTTGCTGCCCTTGCTGCCTCAAACGGAGCCATGTGCTCCGTCCTCATCGCAAGTCAGAGCAGATCAGCACATTCCAATGGTGCCAACAAGCGCATTCGAAAACCAAAATTCTTGCGAAGAGCGCTCATCTCGCCTACTCGGGTTCGAAATCCCACGCCGTGGCAGCAGCTTTTAGCTTGTGGCGGGGTTTCCGACTTTGTCGTCGCGGTGAATTTCCCAAAATACCTCATTATCTCTCGGCTTCTTCCCGTTTTTGCTCACGAACAAACGAAATTGAATTTCGGGAGTCCCTACGGAGTCGGTCCGAAGGTGCGAGGCCGCAAGTGTACTATAAACTCAATTGATATTCTTGGGATGGTACTATGGTACCTTAAGACTAGCGTTACTCAATACATGCTTGCTCCAATATTTGGGTTGGTACCCTCCTCGGTTGAGGTATGGTTGGATTACGGACTGGAGGTTTTGCTTCTTGTTGTGAAGCGTAGATCAAGAACCGACTTCGAGGTGCGATGGCCTACAGTGGACGAGATGGAATCGTCAAGCGCTTCGTTGCAAACTAACCGAAATTTGGCCCCCTCCTGGAAGGTGTGTTCGCGGTAGTAGACGGAGCGCGCATGCCCTGTGCCGACTACACTAATGCTGATTTACAGAACGCCTTTTATGAGGGCTACACACAGAGTGTGGAGGTGACTAACTTGTTCGTCTGGAACTTTTTTGGGGAGATAATTCACGCAGGAATTAACTTTCCAGAAAGTTGGCACGACAGGAAACTGGCAAATGCCTCCGGCCTACTGTTTCCCAAACTTTCGGACTGCATGACGCCCCCCGGGTATGCCATTCTAGGAGACAGTGCATTCATTCGAGACATTAGACATACGAAAGGGAAAATTGTTCGAGGGCGCAAGTCAAACGAAACAAAAAGAATACCTAACTCGTCAGAGATGGCTGCCGTTGACATAATATTACAACGCGTCATGCCAAGTGAGAGGCAATCAGCTGAGTAGGGAGTCCGGTCTATAAATGCCCCATTTGCAAGACTTGAATGCCCTTTGTCCCCAAATAGTTTCAAACGTCAACGCCTTTTAAGGATTATAGTTCATCTTTTTAATTTCCGAACCCGGTTTGTAGGATTGAATCAGATCAGAACGACGTACGCGAATTGCGACAATATTACACAACCATGGCTTGAAGGGTACATTGAGCAGTAGTCTATCTGCTACATGTCTCAGCTCTGATTTTGGTTCATAAACGATACTATCAACGACTTAAGTTCCAAAATTGAATTCTTTGTGGCGCTTAGCTCGGACTTAAGTTCATCTTGTATAATCCTTTTGATTTCTGTTTCTCCAATACTATTATTTTGTTGGCCTGTAGACATCCCTATTATGGCGTGTGCTTGATCTGAGATTGCTTTAGAGATCCCATGTATGTTTTTCGAAATGTCATCGACATGTTCGGTGAGGCCATCCCGTTCATGTTGTTTCTTAACCCCAGTCGACCCGGGCCTGCGTTTGTTACGACGCGCGCCAACTGTTTCTTTCCAAGAGCGTTTAAGTGACGATTTTGCCTCACGTACATTTTCACCGTCGTCCGCAGTTTGATTTGTTTCGTTTCCGGTGACTTGCTCTGAGTTATCAGTGGTTTCATTTTCTCATGCAATATCTCGCTCGGTCTGTTCGTCGTCTGACGATTCATCCCCAATAGTAAAGGCAGCGCATTTGGCATGTATCTCTCACGCTATTTATTTGGCTCGACGGACAAAAGGAGGGCATTGCGGATCTCCAGTTGGGTTTTTCGTGTTAGCGAGTTTATCGAATTTGTTTTTGACAGAATCCATATCACGGTCCGGGCGGTCATTTGCTGTGCACAAGTCGTTGAATTGTTGGGCGACTTTTGCCCACTGGTTCGCACCGAGGGGTTCGACAACTGCGACGATGTCGAGGAGGGCGTTAACGTCATTATCACTGTAGTTTGGTGCTCCAGCTCGCGATCCCTTTCCTTTTTTCGGTGACTGGCAGTGGGACTGTCATTTTCAATCGGGCTGGTGGAAGGGGGAACATTTGGAATGGAGGAGGTCTTGGGCGGTTGGAATGCCGATGATGATGGTGTGAGGGGATTGTGAGAGGAGGGAGGTTGCTGATTCGATGTAGGGATCCAAGGCCACGGGACCGATTCCATTCTGTGCATGGACATCTTCTTGAGGACTGATCTCGAGACTGCGGATGGCGGAAGTTGAATTTTTGCTGTGGATGTGGTTAGAAGAGGGATTAGGGGGAACGGTGTGCACCAGATGAGACGGTTATGGGCAAAGAGAGTGTTTCTTGATGTTGACATCAGGGCTACACAGGTTTGGCCGGAAAGTTGTGTACTTTGATTGGATCCATGGCTGTTGCGCGTAGAGGGCAAATGTTTTCCGGAACCGTTGACTCCAGGTCAGATTGCCAAATGTGGCGCGTTAAACATTTTATGGATCCACCCAATATGTGGTGGTTGATTTGGAGCTGGTACGCGTTTCGTATATATATTCGTGGCGGTTGTAGTATAATCACCCCCAACGACGAGGGGGTAAGTACTGACAGTTCGGAAAGACCCCGATCGGCCGGAACATAGAAGAACGGCCCACCTACGGTACCGAGCACGGGCTCGAGGTAGCGGTGGTAGAGCGGGATCGGGGAGGACGCGCGCACGCGCGAGCAGTTCTACGCCTCGAGGCCCCGGAGCGGTACTGAGTGACGATCCAGTACCGACGGGCGGAGGCGGAGCGGGCTCGTGGGCGTGCTGCGCGCGTCCTCAACCCTCGCGCGGTGCTACTCCTAGGTAAAACGAACGGAAGTACCGGAGAGTAAGCGGGCGGACCAAGGTGGAGGATCCTTGACAAGTCCGTGCTTGTCGTCCTCCACGGCCGGCGGTCCGCTCATATTTAATGTACATTGTAGTCTATCATAACTCTACAGTAGTGCCGGTCGACCGACACTGTAACGCTGTCAGCCGTCGGGGCTGACAGTCCACGTGCAGTACGCATCCCGTACAAGTGGAGGACACGTGTCTGCGCGCGTAGCTGTAAGGCTCGTGCCTTACTGTCCCTGATCTAATCCTAATCTAATTTCCGTTTGGGGTTATACCACAGCGATGCGTTGCAGTTGCAGTCTTGGCGGTCTTCGGATATTTTCGCCACAGTCTGTCCTGTTCCTGAGAAGAGGCCGTCAGCGTCTACGCGGTATTGCCAGTTGTACACTTGTTGCACACTAGGACGCATCATATCCCAATAAAGGCGATGTAAATGAGATCGGCTGTGGTACGTGTTAATAGAAGTATTTCAAGAGCAGCTATGAATGTCCGTTTTCGTGCTGTATTGGCAAAAAAATTCTCCCGGCACGAATTGAGGCCTGTTCTCGAAGGAGAAATCCGCAGGCCGTACGTGTCCATAATTTCCAGCCCTATTAAGAGTGGTATGTCGTCTTGGACAACTTGCACCTGGAATTACGATAAAGTTGCGGGGTGGGTACAACGATTTGCATTTCCGCTGAGACTTGGATAGCCGAGATGAGAAGCGAAAGCTGGTGAGGGAGCAGGACGGCCTTATATCTAGGCTATGCTGTTTGCACTGTGAGCGGTCTTTTCGTAGGCCATTGAACAACCTTTGTGCCTCGGCATCGAGCAATGCTCCAGTGAATCTCTACTCCAGTTTCCGGTTGGATCTTCGTTGAGGTTTGTGTAAGTCTGTTGCGATATTGTAAGTGATAGCGGATCTTAAGCCTCGATGCTACCGCGCTTCGACTACATTATCTACCACGTGAAGGGAGAGGACAAGGTCTTCGCTGATATACTGACACGATGGGCGCGTGGGTACCGTCAAATCGGAGACCGGCACGTGATGTGCAGTCTCGTGTTGATAGAAGCGTACCAGATCGTACCAAGAGCTGAGTCGTTGTCGTGGCCAGACATGGAAGTAGTACAGTGCTCTCAGTTGGCATCTGCGCGGGACATTGCAAAACTGGGCCTATCAGAGGACTGTACTGATGGACTCTGGAAGAGAAATGGTCGCAGATGGATACCGTCGGAGGATTTGGACTTGCAGCTGAAATTGTTAGTGACATCGCATTGTGGTACCGTGAGCCACAGAGGCAAGGATGCTACAATGAGTATCATATTGGAAGAGTTTTGGTGGTCTAGCATTAAGCAGGACACACCTGAGTTTGTAGCCCGTTGTCTCCATTGTATCGTCACTCGGGCGGGAAAGGTGATACTTCGTCCAGTGGTACATGCAATACATGGTGAGCGTCCCAACGAGGTCCTACATGCGGACTTTCTGCATATGGGCAGTGGAACAGGGGGTCAGACCTACGTCCTCATCATAAGGGATGATCTATCTGGACACGTATGGCTGTGGCCCACTAAATCGGCATCAGCTGACGTTGCCTCCGAGGCATTTAATCAGAGGCTTGAAGTTTTCGGTGCTATGAGTTGGCTCGTGTCAGACCAGGGTTATCACTTTAAGAACTGGCTAATGAAGCTGCTGACAGAAGAAACACGCATTGGTCACCACTTTACGACGGCACACTGCCCGTGGGAAAATGGGTCAGTGGAGAGAATATGTAGAGAGGTGCCAAGGGCGTGCCTGGCACTTCTGAGTGAATGGAGGCTGGGACCAAAAGAATGGCTGTAGTGCAATAAGGGGTTGCACAAGCGGGTGAAGTTAAAAGAAACTAAGTTGGAATTTGAATACTGTAGTCCGAGATTGGGGGACACACGTGTGATTATTTGCACAATTTTAATTAGTTAATTAGTTACCAATAATTTAGCTGACAGTAGATTAGATCTAGGTTTCAGAGCCGCGAGCTACTGTAGTGGCTCGCGCGGGGCGATATATATCCAAGCCCCTTGGCCATCAAGTCAGTAAAGGTAACCCGAGAGTTGCCGGGGTTGAATGTCGCCTTGGTCGAAGTCCGTCTCGACCAAGACGCTTCCTTTTAGCTAAGCCTACGGAATCCTTCAGCGCTCGGGGCCCCCTTCCTTTTTCCTTTATTTCCCTATCCTTTTCTATTTCCCTATCCTAATTTCCTTTAATGTTGAGTTGGTCCCACCTTGTAGGATTGCGATCCGCAACGTGACGTCATTAGCCATCGGGCTTCTGTGTTGGCGCACCAGTGATGCTTTTGTCAGAGTTAATTCTATCGGAATCTGGTTGCCACCGATCCGGTGTTGGTACTTTGCCATCGGGCAGTACGAAGGTATAGTGCTGCTATTGTTGTCCGTTCCGTCGGAGGCTGTTGCGACGATGTCTAAGACGAAGATCTTATCTCTTATATAAGATAGCGTTGGTTCTATCGGAATCCGGTTGCGACCGATCTTGTGTTGGTATTTTGCATTCGAGCAGTACGGCGGTGTAGTGCTGCTACGCTTTCTTCTTTCCCGACGGGCTACGTTGCGACGTCCCCATCGAAGACCTTACAAGGGTATAAGGTATCAAGGCGCTCTACGAGCATTGGATTTACGACCCAGCGGATCAGGTCTACCTAGACACCCCTGCCCTAGTCAAGCATTTGCCATTTTAAGTCTTTACCACACCTAATTCCCCGGCCGGGCTTTTCTTCCTTCCCCCCTTTCAGGGATTCGAGCTACCGCGGGCCGCAAGCCCGCATAAAGAGAAAGGGAGCTCCGAAAACTCCGTGGCATTGCGCCATCGGCTGCTTTGGTTGTTTCGTTTGTTTGTTGGTTTTTGGGCCGTGTAGGTCTTCGATCCTGCCCACTGCTACCAGGCGCATGGCACCAAAATGGCCCTGCGTGCTTGAATGCGTGCAGGCTGTGCTCAACCACGCGACCCTCAAACGCTTAAGGTTACGAGACTCGAAGGTACCAGATGCCTACAGGACGCCACTGGAGGTCTTTAAGGGGCACATGCCTGTCCGCCTCCTGATGCGTGCGCTCCCTGTCAAACGCTTCCAGGAGGCAAATAACAATGATGAACTACAGCTGAGACGGGTACTTGACACTGAGATATTGCAGGGTGCCATTGCAAAATGCACACCATGTCACGGAAACAGTTTGCAAGAATCGCGCCAGGGCAATCCGGCGGCACAACCGTCGCACAAACTTAAATGCCGCAATTTTGTCGTGGGCGACTTCGTTCTGGTCCGCATCCAGAATAGGGGAGGCCACAAACTACCTTTGGCTTGGGTTCCACGCAGAATTAATAAGGTTATCTCGGATCTGGAGTATGAAACAGAGAATATTCTCGAAAGGAAGTGTGTAACTTTGCACGAACGGCGGCTTCTACTGTACAGGGCATATATGGAGGGTAAAGAAGTGGAAAGGGAGTTGTTGAACGCCATAGAGAACTCCGAGGCACATTACGAACCGGCTCATGCCATCGTGACATTGTTTCCCGGCCAGACACAGATACCTGAGAGGTTGAAGTCGAGTGGGCACGGCTCCCTAATGCTATAGATTACACATGGGAAGATGCTGACCAATTCTTCCAGGATCTTCCAGGCATCATGGAAAATTTCTTGCATACTAGCGGAAACCGTGCTCTAGAACATCGCCCACTCCAGCAATTCAGACTTGCAAACACTACCTGACTTCAGGTCGTGGGGCAGTGTAACGCCTGCTGCTTTTTGCGAGGGCAGCCAGCGTGCAAAAACGCCGGGATACGTCTCCCCTGCTACACCGAGTATGGGGCAGACGCCTCTGCACCGTACCATGCCTACGAACGGCTGAGACCGACTGAGGGGTTTGTAGGGTGGTGACCCTTCTAATTATCCCGTACCGTAGTCGCGAATGGCCGCCACCCACTGAGAGGTGTACTAGCAACTCTAATTGTCCTGTACCTTAGCGCCGAACGGTCGCCACACACTGGGGGGTGTCGTCTACTGTTTTATGGTTCTCGGCTCGCCCCTAGGTGGGGCAAGAGAGTCAGGGAGAAAGAGGGGAGAGGGAACGACTTAGAATAATGGAAACAGGCACGAAACCCCACCATAAAGGCATAACTCTCCCAGGTACTGATTCCAGGGTAGAGTTGACATCGCCACTCCGTCGAGCTCGCAACAGATTACTATCACTCTCAGACCACCGGACGACCATAAGGCGCTACAGAACCCAATACCGAGACGGCTCGGTGTGAGGTGGTGAGAGGGGAGCCGGGGGTGGAAGGGATAAAGAGGAGGAAGGAGCCATCTGAGGGGAAGGGAGGAGCAGGTAGATTCCTATAGATCTCAAGTGGAATACCAAGCGGTGCCGCCCCAGCTGGACGGTGATTTTAATTAAAAAGACTTCGATTTCATTGTGCCCAATGAGTGGGCACGACAATACCGTTTTTGGCATGTTGAATTGCAAGCCGGCTGCCACTCCCATATATTCTGGGGCTCTGAAGGATATATTTCAAGGCGAAGTTTTACCTGCGGACCGTGCTATCAATAGAGAATTAATGGGATGCTTGCCATTCATTGCGACCCGCACTGGTCCAGATATCGCTCCTGCCCTATCAATCCTTTGCTGGTACTCGTTCGCCCGGATGACAACGCACTGGACCTTTCTCAAGCAAATTTCGAGATATCTCTGAGGGAGGGAGGGTCATGCCCTGATTATGTACACAGGAAATGAACAGGAACTGGTTGCATTTTGTGACGCGGGTTGGGCTGGCCACTGCCTCGCTAGACGTTCAACGATAGGTATCGTTATACAATATGGAAAGAGCACGGTTGCTCGGAAGGCACTAAAGAAAACCTCCCTTGCCCTCCTCACGACAAAGACCGAGTTCTTAGCCTTGAGGGAAGGAACCAAGTTGGTGCTTTGGTTACGCGGCTTGCTCAGTGAATTGGACTCTACTCAGAAACAGAGCATGACCGTCAACGAGGACAATCTGGGGCAGTGGTATGAGCACCTACAGGAATTCTACACGCAAAGGACGTCTCAATCCGAAGGAAAGTTTTCAGGGCGATTGCCAAACACTTTGACTGAATCTCGCCATTCTATGTCTTTCTGACTCACTGCAGACTGTAAATTAAAGGGGAACTTCACAGATGAGCTCATCTGGGCTGGAGGTACACACGCCACAGTTTGAGTTGCTGTGCCGCTGGCCATTACCAGTGCTTTGCCAAATGCTTTCAAACTGTGGTGCCGAAGGATACCGAAGTTGTCTATTTCATCTGAAACCACTCGGTCACTGGTATTTAAATTGTCAAATGCGCCACTCGAGAAACTCTCTCTCAGCGATGAGATGTTTTCTGAAGGACTCCATAGACTCGCAAGAAGTTACCCAACCGAGTGCGCGGAGGACACTTGTCCAGGAGGCAGTAGATTACGCAATACTTGCTATGGACAGTGTCATCGTAAGGGGACCAACACATATTCTAAACTGGGAAATAGCATCTGCTCAGTAACTTGGAGTTCTCGAATGCGCAGAAGATAGTCAGGTCTGGTTACCAGACGGGTAGCCTATCAGGCTGGTAGCCAGACCTGACTACGGGCTGAGCCCGTGTATATAAAACTGGGTTGCAGCATGTCTCTTCGAAAGGTTATCCATTTCTTTCCTAGGCATTTGCGCAAATTCATTCCATACAGTAAAACCCTCTACCATGCTTCTGTCACTTGCCGTCGCAGTTCCCTTCGACGAAGCTAGCTGTTTACCCGACGCCATGTCCGTAATAGAAGATGGCCACAACCGTTTGGGAATTGCCACAATTTCGTCAGACAAAGACCAGTCCCCTCTGCAATACTGTTTTTACGTGCCACAAACCGCTTCCCAATATATGCAAGATATTAACGCCTTTCCTTCGCCATAATCGAAACCTCCGCTCCCTTCCCAAGAGAAATGATAACGTTGGATGTATGTCACATTGCTTAAGCAGCTTCAGAAATCCTGAACTTTTGAGAAGAGAATAAAGATGGACGTTCTTGGATGAAAGAAATGAACCAATTCTCGATTCAACCGTTTGCATTCGATATTAAACTACCCACAAAGCTATGTGCGGAAAACTCCCGACGAAGAATGACAACTGCAGTGATAGGTAGAGAAAGAGATTTTGGATCGTCCAGGAAGGGAGAAACAACTATTACCTTGAGCTCATTTGCTGCTCTAGACACAGATTCATTCACCCGCATGAAAACTGAGGGATGAGTCTCATTGTCCAGCACGTACACAATACAGTGTACTACGCATCTGTCTATTTCGGTCTTCAGCGTGGCGCTGTCTATTATTGGCTGAATCCCTTGAGCCCCTTTCGAAACCACAGAACGACAATGCCCACATGTATGCCTTCCTGCAACCTGTTCATACGTCAAATGTTCTGAAAAATGAACGTTGACAGCCTCGCTGTACTCGAATAATGTATTTGCGTCCTCCAACGTGGCAGTGCTTATACTTTCCAAGGGTCTAAGTGTAGTGTTAGACGAATGACAGCCTCTATCCTTAAAGACGCAAATCCCACCTTTGGTACCAAAGACATGAGGGCTCATGGGTCACGGCAGGCTGCCTCACTGCTTTCACGTCTTTTGGGGTTGTGATGACAGGAACAGAATAGAGCTTCAGAGATCTTTGACAGTAAAAAGCGACAGTGCTCAAGTCTTAGACCAGAGCGTGCGTCCAGATTTTCACAAAAGCACTGATACGATGTTGGGCTGTAAAATAGAACAGAAAAAGTTGTAGGTTTGCTTTTTGTCCGTTCCACGTTTCTTAATGGTTAGGTTTGAGACTGTTCTTCATGACCAAGATGAGTGAATATGTAACAAGGACTGCAGCGTCGGTCCGAGTTTGGAGAGACTCGAGGTTTCCAGGAATTTAGGGCAGAAACGTGCTTTATTACCATGGTCTCGCACATCACAAATGACATTCTATCCAATCTTTGAAGAGCGACAACTAGTGCACGGCGAAATTAGGCCTTCTTGTTTTCCATCGAATGGGTTGGGGAAGGGACCAGTACCAATAGACGATCTCTTTTGCAGCTGTTCGCTTGTTAGAGAAACCACCACAGTAGGGCGACTCTTATCGTTTTGCTCGCAAGCCAAGCATGTATCACCGTTCGACTGATTCCCGGGATTGACACTGATACATCTCTCTCCTGGCATGGTTCCCGAAACTGGCTCCAGTGGCTATGGCCCATTAAAATTCACAGGGAGGTGGTTGTTCGAGTTCCGATACTAGAAAGTCTTGCGGAACCGGAGACGCTAAGAGAGTGGGGAAGAACGGATCAAAGATTGCGCTTTCTGTCTTTGCACAGCCGACAAAACTTTCAAAGTTTCACTTGCTTTCGTTGAGTGTTTGATTGACGACCTTGCGCTTGGGGAATTCTTTCCCTCACGCGGCTAGTGTTCTCTTTATTTGTACTCCTTGAGTTGCGTATTGTCGGCCGCTAACCTAATGATACAGTTACTACGTATTTGCCTAATATCGGTACTGATTTGCTTAATCGATATTTGTGAGTGATTCGTTGTTTGAGACACCGTTGAGTTCATCCCGGCTCGAGCGGCTTGTCCCAGTCGGTCTTATAAGCGCATATGGGGTAATTGAGTCCGTTCTTCTTCACTGATCGTCAGTGCCATAAACGGACTTGATATTACCGTTTGCGACCATCTTGCGACCATCAGCACACAAACTTCCGACAAAAACGGCGACGGCTGATGCCAAAAGTACCACTTTTTGGGATTCGGGAATGTACGTGATCAAGAGGTATGATAAAAGCGATTTAATAAATGTTTTCATTGTCATGGACTGTGTTGTAGAAAATTGTGTGTCTCTGTGCAATGTCCCCTCCCTTTTTATCGCGGTTGCCCGCTTCTGCACACCGCCAAATACCAGAGCGTCCGGGTAATGATCTCGGCATATGTGCTATCTCGAGATCATTACCGTGCTACCTTACACTAAATTCAACACGGTCCCTCGGTAGAAAAGGTTCAGAGACTTTTCTACCGCACTCCTGCTCATATGCACTGATCTCCTCCCTTCCTGTTCTGCCCCGCTCACTGCCATACGCGATCCACTCTTGTGTTCACGTTATGTTTCAGCACCCTGTACTGCCCTACTACGCATGCACATTGCAAAGCCACCCAATGAATGCCTTAGTTCGTCAGTGCCGCAAATGCGATCGCGAAAACCAATTGTCGGCCAACTTCACTAAATTTGCTTCCTTGTGCAAAATATTTTCCTCTCACATTGGTTTTATGCAGGACGGTGCACCATTCCACCGAGCTGGAGTAGCAAAAACATTCGTTTCTGACAACCATATCCCGCTTTTGCCGTTGCCAGATTTCTCCCCTGATCTTACCCCATCGAGAACCTGTGAAGTATCCTTTTGAGAAGGGTTTACGCTCACCAAAGGCAGTTTGAGGATGTCGATTCTCTATCGCAGTGTATTTGGGAGGCCTGAGATGGAATTGGCAATGATATGTAGTGCAATACGCACCTGGAAAGGGGAGTGAAAAGAAAGGGAAACATTTGGATATGAGTAGTCCGGGTTTGGGGGACACACGTGTGAATAATTGCACAGTTTTAATTTTTAATTATTTTATTTTATTTAGTTAATTAGTTGGCATTAATTTTGCTGACACTAGATTAGATCTAGAATCTAGAGCCGGGAGCTACTGTACTCGCCCCGGCGGGGCTCTATATAACTTAGCCCTTTGACCGAACAAGTCAATAAACCAACCCGAGTTGCCGGAGTTGAATGTCGCCTTGGTCGAAGTCCGTCTCTATCAAGACGCTCCCTTTTACCTAAACCTACGGCATCCTCTATCGCTCGGGGTTCCCTTTTCTCTTTCCTTTATTTCCCTATTCTTTTCTATCTCTAATTCTACCTATTTTTCCCTTATCTTGTGTTGGTGCCATCGGCCTCGGTTGCGACCGAACCGGTGTAGGTGTTTCGAGCCATCGGGCGACACAGTTGACGTAGCGCTGCTACTGTGACCCATCTTCCGACGGAGACCGTTGCAACGACGTCTCCCTCGAAGGGCTCCGTCGTAGTACGAGCCAGTGTTGGTACCATCGGGGTCGGTTGCGACCGAACCGGTGTAGGTGTTTCGAGCCATCGGGCGGCACGGTTGACGTAGCGCTGTTACTTTCATTTCATCCCATCGGGCTGCGTTGCGACGCCCCCGTCGAAGGCCTTGTCGCGTTACAAGGTGTCGAAGAAGCTCAACGAGCATTGGCCTTACAACCCAGTGGAACCGGGGTACCTACGTACGCGCCCCACTCCACACTCGTCGAGCAGATCTCTTCGCAAGTCTCTACCACACCGATCCCGGGCCGGGCTATTTCTCTGTGCCCCCCCCATCAGGGATCCGAGCTACTACGAGTCGCAAGCTCGTTTAAACGGAGAAGGGAGAGTCGGACACTCCGTAGCGCTGTGCCGTCGGCAGTTCTTCTTTTTGTTGCTGTTGTTGTTTTTGCTGGACCATCGGACCGCGGTCTCTGCCCGACAGGCGCATTGCACTACAAGTCCTTATCATACCTTGTTCGTCGCGCGACAGTCTTCTGGTCTTCTCTTCTCTTCCCGTTGTTCATGCCCCAAGGGTGTGGACGTAACTCATATTGGTTGTCGCGAGACGAACTTCTGCTTCGCGTGCGCGGTTCGCAAAAACGACATATAAGTCAGAGTCAGTGGTCCCCGAAGGGGTCCTACGCGATTGGAGAGGCGTCCCGCGCCGCTGATGTGTATTCGAGTGACTCAGGTAGCATTTGCGGGACGATCTCGTCTGCGCGGCCGTGTCGCGTACATTCGGCCGCGACTGCGCGATCGTTAGCATAGCTAGCTCCGTGCTGCTTCGAGGGCGCGTTCGCGTACTTGATGCGCGTTCGGGTATCATTCGCGGGGCGATCGCGTCTGCGCGGCCATGTCGCGTGCAATTCGGCCGCAGCTGCGCGATCGTCCACAGAGTCCGTACCCATGAAGTCCAAGGACGTGGTGGCGAGGAGGGGCGTCGGCGTCTTGGATCGCGGCGCGGTGCGAGTTACCCCAGAATTGCGTGTCCCGCGTACGGCGCGCCAGTGTAAGCCATGTCGCTGACAGCGTCATCCGAGCTAATTTCTCGTTAAATTTCCGCTGGGAGGCGGCGGCTTGGCCACTGCACGCGAGCGTACATTACCGGACGTCATCTCCTGCCCATTCATGAGACGTTAGCTCGTCTCGTGACTTGCGGCGTCTCACGTCTAAGTCCTGGGGCCTATCTCCATTGTTCTTCTTGCGCGTGTGTATCTCTGTGCGTCGGGCGTGGCGTCGTTTGTCCCGCTACTGATCGTGGGGTTTCCAAGGCGTGCTCTATGCTTCGTTACTCCAATGCGGAGGCCTGGAGTCAGCATAGGTATAGTAGCCCTGCCGAGCGTGGAGCGTCACTGCGCGTGTACTGTGCTCTCTGCTGTCTGTCTGCGGACCCAGTGTTCCATCTCACCTTGCGTATTATTCCGACGTCAACCGTCTCGTTCGGGCGTTTGGTATGGTATCTTCAGCCTTCCGGTTTTTGCGAATACAGTCCGCGTTCGTCCACCTCATTTTGCATGGCTGCTCAGGGTCCAATTCTTTCTTGATTGTCGGCTCTGCCGAGTGGCGCGCGTGCTTCGCTTCCCTGAGTTACTTCGAACGCGATGCGTCAGAAGCGGTTTAGGGCCCTCCCCTTAAGGTTGAACGTCCGCGTTCAACTTGGTTGCGAGGTCCCTACTCGTGCGTGCGTGTAGTCGGCTCGCGTAACGCGAGACGAGTTCTTCGGGGATATGTGTCCTTGCTGTCCACGTGGGCTCTTCGTAGTCTGCCCACTTCACCTTGAACTCCGCGGTCTCGCTTTCCATTACGCGATGATCGAAAAACCGGTCCACCGCGTACTGTGTCCCCGTGGTGACCTTGTCAGCAAGGTCACCCGGCGCGGTTGTGCTTGCCCGTGGTGCGTCCACAGGTGGTGGCGCGTACCCACACCTATCAGCGGACACGCGTTCTGTGACCCCACCACGATCAATCGTGATGGTACGTTGGTCATTCGCGAGGACGCGGTAAGGTCCCACGGCTGGTGACGCGAGCTTATTTGATGTCTTCGCTCCGTCCGTAGGGTCGAGATATACATAATTTCCAGGCTTGACTCGCGTGTTTACGCGTCTCACGCGTTTGTCGAAATCGCGTTTGTAGCGAGCCTGCGTTCGTCGCAGGCTGCTATATGCCTTCTGAATTGTCTCGTCCAGTTTCTGAAGGAACTCCGTGCGATGCGTTTTTCTATCTGGAAGGGGCGCGTTCCCCTCCGTCCTTCGAAGCCAACATTCTGGGGGAGGTCGACTGAGTACGAGCTCGAATGGGGTCGTACCCGTAGACCTGTGTACGTGGGAGTTGGACGCCTAAGTTAATGGCCCCACGTACACATCCCAATCGTGTTGGTGTTCGTTGACGTAGTTACGCAACATAGACGCGATAGTACGGTTGTAGCGCTCCACTTGGCCGTTGGTCTGGGGATGGTACACGGACGTATACAAGTTCGTAATCCCCAGGATCCGGCACGCGCTGTGGAACAACTTCGCGTTAAATTGAGGTCCATTATCGGACAACAGCGAACGCGGAATGCCGTACTTGAAAACCCACGCGTCACAAAACGCAGTCGCCACTGTGTACGCGGTCACTGTCCTCAACGCGACGACTTGAGTTAACTTTGTGAACCGGTCCGTTATTACCAGAAGGTATTGTTTTCCTCCTTTGGTCTTCGGAAGCGGTCCAAGAATGTCTATCGCCAGGCTCTCCAATGGGCACGTAGCGGGGAACAATCTCAGCCGGTTGAGATGTTTTCGGAGTTTGACGCGATTCTTCGCGCATGTCCGGCATCCGCGTACTGTCGCTGCCACGTCCGCGGCCAAATGTGGCCAGTAATACCAGCGTCGGAGCGCGTGATACATGCGGTTCTGCCCCGGATGTCCCGCGATCGCGGGGTCATGGCAGAGCCGCAACAGACGCGCGCGTAGTGACTGAGGGACCACCACTTGAATGATTTCAGGATCGTAGGGGTGCTTGCGCTTCAACACCCCTTGGTGGTCCTCAAAGAACGCGGAGTCGCGACTTTCCGATTGTCTGGCTAGTACGGTTTGGCAGAAATCGTCGACGCGTTGCTCCTCGGCTATCTCCTCCAGGGTGAGAGGGGCCGGCAGGTCATCCTGTGGAGGAGGGACCTGGGAGCCTGACGCGTCAATTCCTGGTTCTTGAGCGCGTTCAATATCCACCGCGTCGAATTCTTCTATCTCAGCCCATAGGTCGTCACGTTCTTGTAAAGCCGGGGCTTCTTCGTTGCCCACCGGCCCGTTGCGTGAACGGGCTTTTCTCCTTCTCCCCGCCTTGTTTCGCGTTGTGACGAACACATGGTCGCTCTTGTGGTCGCATTTCGCGGTACAAGTATGTTCGCGTAATTCATCTGACACATCGCGTACGGTAGTGCCGTCGAAGGTGGGAATGTCGTCATTCACCTCGACGGCCTTCCGAGGGTCGTCGGCGGTCCTCGGGGAAATGAGACGCGACAGCGCGTCGGGTACTTGATGAACGCGTCCAGGTCTGTATTGGATGGTGAAGTCATACTCCGCTAACCGTAGTCGCCAACGCGTCAGTCGGCCGGAGCTTTCTGTGAGGGACATCAGCCATCGTAACGCGTCATGGTCTGTCCTCACGGTAAATTTGGTTCCCTCAATGTAGGGCCGTAGTGTGCGGACGGCCCACACTACAGCGAAACATTCGCGTTCAGTCGTACTGTAGTTCCGCTCACTATCGTTGAGGGAATACGACCAATAGCCGACGGGACGCCAATCGTTGGTCCCGTCGTGCTCTTGTAAAAGCGTGCATCCCAGTTGATACGCGCTGGCGTCAGTATCAATCATATAAGGCTGTCCGTATCTCGGGAGCGCGAGAATTGGGGGCGCGATCATCCCCGCCTTGAGCTCTTCGAACGCGTGAAACTGAGCCGCGGTCGGGTTATCGTAGTCCGGATCCGCGTCCTTCCGCGTCATATCGGTGAGGGGGCGCGCGATTTTCGCGAACCCCTGCACAAAGCGGCGGTAGACATTACATGCGCCGAGAAATGACCTGACTTGTGTCAACGTTCGCGGAAACGTAAATGTTTTGAACGCGTCTGCCGCGGCTTCTGCCACGCTTAACTTCCCTGGGGATATCACATGCCCCAGGTAGTGTACGCGTGGCTGAAAGAAGCTGCATTTCTTCAACTTGAGAGAAATGCCGGCGCTTCTCAAAAGTCCCAAGACCGCGTCCAAATGTTTCGCGTGCTCCGCGTGCGTACGCGAAAAGACGATAACGTCGTCTAGATACACTAGGCAAATCTGCCATCGTACGCGTGATAGAATTATGTACAGCTCGCGTTGAAAAGTGGCTGGAGCTCCGCGTAACCCGAATGGCATCCGCAAATGCTGGAAGGTTTCCATATGGGTGGTAAAGGTGGTTTTGTTGCAGTCTTCCGACGCGACCGGAATCTGCCAATATCCTGAGTTACAGTCCAGCGTAGTGAACACAGCCGCGTCCCCCAATGAATCAATAAAGTCGTCCATACGCGGAAGCGGATACGAATCCGCCAGCGTTTTCGCGTTCAAGCGACAGTAGTCCACACAGAAGCGTAGAATACCGTCCTTCTTTGGGACAAGGACAACCGCGGACGCCCACTCCGTATTGGCTGGCTCTATCACTCCCGCGTTCAACATTTTCTTCACTTCTTTCGCGACCATTTCGCGCATCGCGGGCCCTTTGCGGTAGGGCATGGCGCGTATCGGCTTCGTGCCGGGCTCAAGTGGGATGCGATGTTCCGTCGCTTGGATCATCCCGAGCGACCCGCTCCACAAACTTGAGTGTTCGCGTAGCATCTCAAGCACCTGTACGCGTAATTTCTCGTCCTTCACATGTGATACATCAATCTCCTTTTCCCAATCTTCCGCGTCCGACTTGGGATCCTTATATTGTACGCGTCCGGAATCTTCCGCGAAATTTTGGCACCTCGCGTGCTCCTCGTCCGCGTTCTTGTTCGCGTTCATGTTCGCGGTGGAGTCAGGCCGTCCTGCTCCTAATTTTCCTTCTTGGCCGTCCAAGTTGGAAATGTGCAACGCGTGCGCGATCTCCTCTGCCACCCGATGCTCTGATGTCAGAATGGCAAGAGGGGTTCGTTTCGCGTATCCGACGACTGTATGTTTCGGCAGTCGTCGTACCTGACGCGAAAAATTCGCGACCATAACCTCGAAGACCTGTTTTGGTAGCACTTCCGCGACACCGTTGGTCAGCCGCACCCCGTGGCGGTGCTGCAGCGACGGCTTGGGCTCCAAAAACCAGGCCTCTCCCCGCTGTCGTAACGCGCACGCGAACTTGCGACATAGCGGGGACATTTACCCAGCGCGCGATCCGAATCGGGTGCTGGGTTTCTTCGCGTACTTCTGCGCGGTTTGTCTCGCGTCCATGACGCCTTGTAGGGGGAGACGGCTCCCCCTTCGCGTTCACGATGGCCACGGCGCCCCCATGCCGGAGCTCGAGCCTCTGGGCTTCTATGTCGATGCTCCGGACATGCGCGTCAACGAACGCGGTGCCCAGAAGCACGGGAACAGCCAGTTGGTCCGCCACGACGAACGGGACTCGCAACATCGTGTTCCGAATCTGGACAACCAAGCGGACCATTGCGCTCAGCCTCAACGGATTGCTGTTTGCTCCGGCCAGCCTTGGCAATGGCGCGTCGCGTATCGCGTGTCGCGCCCAATCGGGAGGAAGATCGGCCTTCCTCACCAGATTGTAGCCAGAACACGTATCGACGGCGATAGTGTACGGCTTGAACGCGTTCTTCTCAGTAGCTATCGAGCCCAATATATTGTAGATCTTAGACGTCATCAGACAGACGACGCCCTCGACGATCTTAGGCGGGGCCGTTCGCGCCAGGTCATTTCGCTTTGGGAGTCGGCGTCGCATCTTGCCCCTTCTTCGCGTTCTTCTTCCTTGACCGTCGGGGTCCGAGGCCTCGCGTTCGTCTTTCGGCCCTTGACTCCGTGGGCCCAAGGAGGGCCCCACGCGTTGTTCACGTGTTACTTCTTCATGCGGCGCCTTCTCGACGTGCACGTCGCGTTCTTCTTCTTGCACCGGGCTCTCGCTGGCCCTGGTGCCTTCACGGCGGATCCGTGGCATCCGACCTCCGGCGGTCGGGAAATATTCGCGTTCGTGGGGTGGTACCGGGCTTACGGAAGCCGCGGTAATTTCGCGTTTGATAAATACTTGTCTTTGCACCGGACCGGCGGGGGTCTCGGTGACTTCGTGTTGCGGCGAGGGGAATATTATCGGTAAATATTCACCTCGCCCTTGATAGGGGTATATGGACGGGTCGGGGGTATAAGAGCGAGACGGTTCACGTGACCGCGTAAACGTGACCGCCTTTACGCGTTTTGAGCTATCTGAACTATCCGTGCTAGTCGCGCCGCTATCTGTAGCCAACGCGGCTCCGGACCTCCGTTCGAGTGGCTGGCCTGGCCCTACCCACTCTGGAGCGGCAGCATCCGCGAAGTACTCGGGTACCTCGCGGGGTTGATTTTCAACATTCGGACGTTGTAAAATCTGGGGGGCGGCGAGAGTCTGCTCTCGCTCGCTTTCCTGTAGGGGCAGGGGATTCGAATCCCCTGCCCAGTCCTGGAGGTACATTATCGCGTTCTGTACCCCTGTCGGCAATCTGGACCGACCGCGTTCTCCTCTTCCATCTTGACGCGGGTATTGCGTGTCGGCTTGTCGGAAATCGCGTTGTTCGCGCCGGTATCCTCCTCCGCGAGGGGCGAAACGGACGCCTCCTCCGGGGCGATTCGCGTGGCCCGAACGCGGACCACGGTTACCAGCGACCGACTGTTGGAGGAGGTTCCTCACCCCTGGACGCGTCTGCAGTTGGTACTGGTAGTTTCGATACGCAGTAAACATCCGCTGCTCCGGCGCAAGGAAGGGGCACGCGTACATGGCATGGCCGTACGTTCTGCACAGCCAGCAGACGTACGCGCTCCCGTCGGCTGAGGCGAAGGTCGCCGCCTGACGAGCCTCTTCCTCGGTGAGCCGGGGAACACAGGAGGGTATGCGTCCCCCTCCTTGACGCGAAATGTCCAATTCCGCGATGCGGTGGTCCGGACCACCTATCCTCGCTGGGTTATGCCCGAACGCGGTGGCAAAGCTGCCTGTGGTCTCCGTCGACGCCGGCGTTGACGGCCGGCCTCCTGCAGCCTCCCCGCCTCTCATGACGAGGACGGGGTCAGCTTCCCAATCCTCCTCGTTAACGTGGAGGGCTGACGCGGGGGAGCTCGTGGCGTTCGACCTGGCGGCTCTCCCTCCCCTCGCTGCCGGTTTCGGGTCCGGCAGCGGTAGTCCGCGTCGGACACGAAACGTGGTTTCTTCTGCGGTCGCGATGCGTCTGATAATTGACAGGTCCGTCTTCTGGTTCGCGGGCAACCTCTGGACGGTCTCTGCCACTGCTGCTCGCATCGTGGGAGCCAATCCGCGTACAAAATAATGAGCCAAGGCTTGCTCCGTAAATACCGCGGTGCACTTGAACGCGTTCGATTTGAGCCTATCCGCGAACGCGTTTTCCGTCTCGTGCGGCTTCTGATGAACCGACGCGACGGCATCGTGCGCTACCCCCAGTACGTCATCAGTGAGGTAGCGCCTGATGAATTGATTAATAAGCCCAGGCCAGCTCACATCGTCATGGAGCTTGTAGCATAAACACCCCCAACGGAGAGGGGTGTATGCACAGCTCGACGTAGACCCCGTCCGAACGGGAAGACGGGGGTGTTGCGGGACACCAGCTAACGGCACCGGGCAGCGGGCCCGGGTAGCGTGGTAGAGCGGGAACGGGGAGGACGCCGGTACGCGCGAGCGGTTCGACGCCTCGACGCCCCGGCGCGGTACTGGGTGACGATCCAGTACCGACGGGCGGAGGCGGAGCCGGCTCGTAGGCGTACCGCGCGCGTCCTCAACCAGCGCTCGGTGCCGCTCTAAGGTAGTTAGCGAACGCTACCTTAGAATAAGCGGGAAGTCGGACCTTGACGGTCGGTGGGTGACAAGTCCGTGCTTGTCCTCCTCCACCGCCGCCGGTCCGCTCCATATTTAATGTACATAATAACCTATCATAATAGTACAGTACCGATGTACTGTAGCGACGTACTGTAGCGGTCCGTCGACACTGTAATACTGTCAGTCATCGGGGCTGACAGTACACGTGTGTGTGCGCGCTCTTCGGTCCCGCGCGTACACGTGTACACGTGCGCCCCCTGTACTCGGGGTTACACGTGGTGGTACTGTAGAGCATCGAGCTCTACAGTAACCGATCCGATCTTGAGTTGATCTAATCTAAAATAAAGCCCCAGGGGGGGGGGTTATACTACACGGCCCCCCCCTTAAGCCGGGACGTCCGCGTCCACGGGTGCTTGTAGAGAGGGGACAACATGTCCGGCCACGCCGTCTATACGGTCGATTCCGCTCTCCCTGTCGACTCTGCTCCCTGCTCGCTATCCTCCGTGTTCCGTCTCGCACCTCCCTACGCGCGCTCAGGTCATTCCTCCTCCCCTTCTGGGGACGACGAATTCGTCGTCACTCCGTCACCCCTGCCCCCTTTCCGGCGCGCGATCCTGCGTGTGCCCTCCGGGCTGGTTCTCGTCATCCCCCTACTACCCCCGTCGTGGGAGTCCGCCCTCGTTCATCCGGCCTCAGCTCGGTCGGCTCCCTCTCCCGTCCTTCCTCACGGGTTCGTCACCTCTGTCGGTTGCGTACTCGGTTCGCGCGTCCCGTGTCTCCCTATGTCGTCCCTCACCCCTTCTCGGGGCGGTCCCTCGCTCCCTCTGCCCCCGCCTGGCAGTGGATCGAGCACGCCGGTTGTCTGCCCCTTGACCACTGAGGCCCCCACCTCCGCCGAGAAGGGAGGTACCGATTCGTCGGCTCCCCCGCCATGGTGGCCTCCGCGTCCCTTCCGGAAGTCCCGAGGGGGTCGCGCCTCTACCGTGTCCGACGAGTTATGCCCCCCTGCTTCCATCATCCCGCTGCCAGATGCTCGTCCGGTGACTGGGGCCTCGGTGCCGCTTCGACCTGAGCGTGTTGACGACGCGGTCGGCCCATCCGGTGGAGACCTCATGACGGGTCCCCGCGGTGGCCCGTACGACCCCGGGGAGGGCTCGCCTGGGGCCTTTGGCAGCTGCCGGCATCCCGGTGCGCCGCGCGCTGTCCCCCGCCTCGACGAGGGCGGAGAGAGGGAGGCGTCCAACACCTCCACGAGGTGGCTGGGGGTGCCCTTGGAGCGGTCAATCCCGCTACCGCTCGGTCGCTTGACATACGCGTGGCGACGCCATGCGCGGGCGAGCGTCACCGTGGGCGAGCTGCTGTCAAGGGAGTCCCTACGTCCTGACCTTCTACGAATTCGGTCCATATACGAAGGAGGGCTGACCGAAGAGGCCTCCTTGGCGCTGGGTCGCCTCCTCGCCGAGGGCGGTGGCGCTCCTTACCAACTACCCGACGAGATTCCTAGCGATAGGACTTTCGCTTTTTGCGTGGAAGAGGTCGAGTATGTCGACCAGATGTTGGCGTACCTCTTCCACCGGGGCCCCCGTGGTCCCCCTCGCTTCATTCTCCCGGAGGTCACCGGGCTCTACGTCGGCCCCCGTCCGCGCACTTGCTCTAAGGCGCGAGCGGCCCTCCAGAAGTCCGCATGCTCCCTCATGCGGATTCACTACATTGCCCTGGCGCCCAACGATTGGGCGACTTACCGGCACCGCGGGGAAGAGGACGGGCGCGTGTTCCCGTCCGCCTCGTTCTCTCCGGGCTTGTCGAGAAGCGATTTCCCTGAGCTTCCGCCGGTCGTAGGGGAGTCGCTCCCCTCGTTGGGAGTTCACCCGTTACTCCCCTACGTCTTGAAGCACTTCGGCTTCGCCTGCGGTGACCCGAAGCACCCGGTTTTCGATTACCTCGCGTACAACGTCGAGCGAGAATGGGCGTGGTGTCTCGGTAACGCCTTCATGAATGAGGTCTCTCTCCACGGGCGTGCTTTCGTGCAGCCCGTGGGGGTACTCTCCTTCCTTGGCCGAGTGGCGCTATCCCTTCCGGACGTTTCCATGCATCCTCTCGAGCGTGGCTCACCGTGTGTGGCCTGGTCGTACTCCTCTGTACTGGACCTGATGCACCGCGCCGGTGCGGTGCCCGAACGTAATCGTCGTCCTTGGACGGACTACACGACAGGGACTCGGAGCCTCTTTCTCGCGTATGACCATCGGAGCGACTCCTTCATGGCCCGTCCAAGCGTCCCCACCGCGGGCCCGTCTCGAGGTAAGGGAGGCGTCGGGTCTACGGCGCGCGAGGCGCGTCGGAAGCGGTATCGTGACCTGGACGGCGAGCTTCCCGCTATCGCGTTGGCCAGGGTAAGCGTGCCGTCGGTGCTTCCCAAGGCGGGTCACGATACTGCGTTGGGGTCTCCGTTGCCCCCTCTGCCTTCTCTTGGCTCCGTCGGTTGCCTCAGTGCCCAACGGAACACCGCGTTGACCCTTGACCTAGCTCGCGACGAGCTCACTGCAATCCCCAGGTTGTCTCGCGCCCTGGGGAGTCTGGTCGATAGGGCTTGGACTGTAGAGGGACTACTCCGTACCCTCACGAGTTGGTATGTCGAACGTAGCAGCGAAGCGCGCCGTCTCGGGGCGGAACGACAGGCGTTTGCCGCAGAGCGTGACTCCCTCGCGGAGCAGCTCCGCGGCTCTCAGGATGAGCTGAAGGTTCTACGAGAGTCGTCCTCCCTACAGGCGAGTGGTCTCCGGCGCGCGGCGTCCGATCGCGATAGATACCGCGGCGAGCGGGACGCCCTCAGGGCCGAACGTGTCGCCCCGTCGGCCGTGAGCCTTCCTGGCCCTGTGCCACGCCAGGGTCTTCGAGACCCTTACCAGAGTCGCGAGCTCGGCTCTTCGATGGCCGACGAACCCGCGACTTCGGTCAACCCAGCTCGCGGGTGGACAACGCATGGCGTAGTCGCCCTTCCACCGCTTCACGAGACGGAGGCGGGTGTACCGTCGCACCCTAGCTACTGCCCCTCGAGCGGGCGGGCTTCCGGGCCGTCGGCGTTCCCCGACGGGACGGAGCACTGACCGGTCGAGTCCATCGGCGCTCCCTGCGCGTCCTTTGTTAGCCCCTCTTTCTCCGTAAGGCCCCTTAAGCGTCCGTTTGCTTCCGCCACCTGAGTCGCTAGCTTTCGCGACAGTAGTCACCGTAAAGAAATCCGAATCCTTCCTCAGCCCCCCTGCTCTTGTGCCCTCAAGGCACCGTCTATTCTCCCGCCTCGTCGTAGAGGAGGTGAGTGATGGCGGTATGAGGTTCGAGCCTCGGTTCGAGTACATTCTTTCCCTCCTTGTATTCGTCCCAGCAACGTAACCTCCTCTTCGTCAAACAGCCCTTGTGCCGCTTCGGGAGTGACGAAAGCACGGCGTGCCCGTCCGGTATCCAGACGTCGTTTACGGTGGTGAAGCTTACCGTGGTTTCGTTGGGTGCCATCGGTCTCTCGTTGACCTCCTTGCCTGAATTGTTCTCATTCTCCTATCCCGCGGCCGTGAGGCATTTATCTTACGGTACTGTGTCTCCGGGAACGCTCGCGCCCCGGTCGCCGACCGGCTCGTGCACCCCTTCTCGGCGAGGGCACGAGCCGGGAATGGGCGTTGGCGCCCCTACATCCTGAGAGGTCCATGGGGCACGGCATTGTCGAATGCGTCTGCCTTCGTCCCTTCAAAGGGATTGCCCCGGCTGGGATCGTGGTCACGCTCCGACCGAGCTTGACGAGCTCTCATTGGCTGAGCTGCCTCCCAGTCCCTTTTTCTGGCTTGAGGGGTATGTGGAGCGAGCTCCTTTTTGCTAGTCGACTCCCCCTTTTTTCGAGGAACGCGCTTCTCGTGTACGCGTTGACGGAGGAACGTGCGCGCTATGCGGTCTCGTCTCTCGTCTCCCTCGGGGCGACTCGACACTCTCCATCTCCGCCCGTAGCGTGGTATGAGCCCACTCGCGTCCTCCGACCCTCTAGTTCCAAGGGATTGAGGTACGTCCTCAGTCCGATCATTCTTATAGTGCGGGGTGGGGCGGCCTCGGGACATGGCAGTCTCAGGGTCAACGTGACCCGTTCAACGGAAAACGTAAGGGATATAGTCGCGGTTCTTCCTGAGGCGATATATATACCGTCTCGCGCCAGGAAGGTCGGGCTTGACTTACAGCAGCGATCATCAGTGTGGACCTCCACCGGTGGAAGGAAGGCCATGCTCTCTCATAGCTCCGAGTTCTTCCTCGCGTATTTCCCGTGCGGTTTGCTTCTCTTTGTCCATCACGATCCTTTGGTACTCCCTACGACACGTCTGTTGTGGGTTTCCCCTGTCACCCCCTGTCCGTCAGGGGTCGATTCCTCATGATCGCTAGTCCTCGTCGGGCGAGTTCTCTTTCACCATGGTGCGCCCGATGGCCGTCTGCCTGGTGACCTCAGTTTCCGTCGCGTCCCTCGCGCAAGGGATCACAGCTGACCCCGGAGGGTTTTGTTGCGGCTGGCTGAGGGCGGTACGCTCGATTGCCCGCTGCCCATCCCCATGCACGTCCCTTGCGCATATTCTCGAACCGAGGGTCTCTTCCCCTCTCGATGTCCGACTCGTGCGTCGCGTCGGAGAGTACATTCCCCCTACGCGACGGCGGCTACTCGATCTCGTCCCACTAGTAGTCGCTCTCTTCGTCACAGTTCGGAAGGTTGGCTAGGGCGCTCGAAGGATGCGATCCAATCGGCCGAAGCCAGCGTCGCGCTTCTTTCGGTTGTTCTGGACGGTTCACGTCTGTCCGAGGAAGTAGACGTGACGGGGTTATTGTTAGCGGGATTTGACCCCGTCGGTCTTCCTCCTCACGGCGGATCAGCGGCGGGAGGCGGCGTGGTAGCGCGCGGGAAATGACTCCTCCGTGGGTCCGCTTGCGCCGGTACGATCGGATGCTCGAGGACGCTCCTCCCTTCACACCCCCGCCGGTGCGGCCAGTGCCCGATTCGGTCGTTCGTTCTCTCCCCTCGTCCGGGTGGGGGCTCAGTTCCTTTTAGCAAGACCCCTTTACAGGTCTCCCGCTAGGACGTACTGTCTGTCAAGTATGCCGGCGTCGTTTACCTCCAAGGGCCGTCCTCGGAGCGGCCGCCGGTTCGTCGGGTCCGTCCCCGAAGCGTCCCGATCTTTTGGGGTGCTGTACTTGGCTCGTAGACGGCGCGGCGTGCGGGCGGCGCCGTGCCACGTCTTCCCGGACGGAATTCGCCTCGGTCGCGCGTCCCGGGTCTCCTTTGGGTCTTCGTCTCGTACGTTAGGCCTGGTGCGACCGGTGTCCTGTATGCGGGAAATCGAAGGAGACGTGCGAAGCGCAGTGGAGATGTTAGAGGCGTCAGCTGTCGGGGGTTCGCGTTCTACCGCGCCCCTCGCCTTCGACAGCGGGGTGGGGCGCGGTCTCGCACGCGCGAGAGCAGCTCGCGGGAGAACGGCTCGGGCATCTCGCGCGAGTAGTACGCGGCCGGATGCGTGCGGAGGT
The DNA here is from genome assembly GCF_000350225.1 of Chondrus crispus. Taxonomy (NCBI): domain Eukaryota; phylum Rhodophyta; class Florideophyceae; order Gigartinales; family Gigartinaceae; genus Chondrus; species Chondrus crispus. Next base: position 46,179 of record NW_005179011.1, on the reverse strand, counting down.
GACTGTGGGGAAAGCCGTTCGGTTGGCTTGGGGGTGCCGGCGCCGGGATTGCGCGGCGTCCGTTTGTCGTATTCGCACCTTCCTCTCCTTCGGTGAGGGGGCGGACTTGTGCACCTCCTGTCCGGTACCCGTTGTACCCTAGCTCAGCGCCGTCGGCCTTCTCCTTGCTTTTGGTATGGCGTACAGTACCCCCGTGTGCCCTGCACGTGCTGGTGTAATTGCCACCGTTGATTTTCCGTTATTTTAGTGGGGTCATGGCGGGGTGATTTGGTGATGACGCAACCGGTGTTGGCGCATGGCGCGCACTCGCTCACGTGCCACGTTCTCCTCCCCCGTAACTTTCCCTATTATGGGGCATGTGTCGGCGGCGGTTTTGGGGTGTATCGCGTCTGTGCGCATATACTGGTGCCCCTCAGGCTGAGTTGCTTTCGCTTACCCCCCCTTCCATAATTATCCTCGCTACTGCTGTGGCGAATGCAGCCTCGCTCGTCTGTGCACCTGCCGACGCGTTTTGCGCGCTTCCTCGCGCACGACCCACACCGGGAGGGTCATGATCCGGTCTTCTGCCGGGCTCTCCGACACGGATGCTGATTGAAAGCTCGACGTGAGCCTCCCCCTTCTCGGTTATACTGAGACCAAAGCGACGGGCATTCTGGTCCCTAGCTCCGCCCACCGAGGGGCTCTCGTGATTTCAGGCAGTTCGTACTGTCCTGTTCTTATGTCTCGCGTCCTTGACGTACGAGAAGTCAAGATGCCTTGACTTGAACACGTCCCCGGCTGTGACCCTCCGATAGGGTCCACCGTCCTCCTTCGGTTCCCCTTTTTAGTCTGTTCGTGCAGGCTGGGGTTAATCCGCGAAGGAGCGGTTGAGGGCCCCCCCCTTAAGCGTGAACGTCCGCGTTCACGGTTTGGGTGAGATCTCTGCCGGTTCGTCTCCGGAGGCGTTGGGCGTAACGAGACACCAACTCCTCCGGGACGTGAGTCCGCGCAGTCCAAGTGGGCGCGTCGTAATCCGCCCACTTGATGAGGAACTACGTAGTTCCGTCTTCCATGACTCGATGTCTCAGTAGCCGTTCGACGGCATACTGCGTTCCCGCAGTGACCTTATCGGCGAGGTCCCGCGGGGTCATCGTACTTGCTCGTGGCGCGTCTATCGGAGACGGCGCGTACACGCAGCGGTCGGCGGAGACTCGCTCGGTGACCCCATCACGATCGATCGTGATGGTTCGGCGGTCATTGGCGAGCACGCGGTAGGGTCCGACAGCGGGCGAAGCGAGCTTGTTTGATGTCTTAGCCCCATCGGTGGGGTTGAGATGTACGTATTCTCCGGGACGGAGGCGGGAATTAATACGTCGTATGCGCTTATCGAAGTCGCGCTTGTAGCGAGCCTGCGTGCGACGCAGGCTCCCGTAGGCCTTCTGGATAGTCGAATCCAAGGTCTTGAGGAACTCGGCACGTTGGTTCCCCCTATCGGAAGGGGGCGCGTCGCCGTCCGCCCGTCGGAGAGAGAACTCCGGCGGTGGCCTGCTGAGCACGGGCTCAAACGGCGTGGTGCGTGTGGTGCGATGTACGTGGGAGTTGTACGCATACGTAAGCGGCCCTACGTACACATCCCAGTCGTCCTGGTGTTCACCCACGTAGTTCCGCAGCATCGAGGCGATTGTTCGGTTATAACGCTCGACTTGCCCGTTCGTCTGGGGATGGTACGCCGAAGTGTACAAATTCGTTATCCCCAGAACGCGGCACGTGCTGTGGAAGAACTTGGCATTAAACTGAGGGCCGTTGTCCGAAAGCAACGTGCGAGGGACGCCATACTTGAACACCCACGAGTCGCAGAACGCAACTGCGACCGTGTGCGCTGTTATCGTGCGGAGCGCAACGACTTGCGTTAGCTTACTGAAGCGGTCCGTAATCGCGAGCAGGAACCGTTTTCCTGTCTTCGTCTTGGGGAGCGGCCCCAAGATGTCGATCGCGAGGCTCTCGAGGGGCCTCGTAGCTGGAAACAATCTCAATCGGTTGAGATGTTTCCTCAGCTTCACCCGGTTCATTGCGCAGGTTCGACACCCTCGCACCGTGGCTGCCACGTCTGCAGCCAGGTGGGGCCAGTAGTACTCGCGTCGAAGTGCGTAGTACATACGGTTCTGGCCCGGGTGCCCCGCGATGGCCGGGTTGTGGCACAGGCGAAGGAGCCTGGCGCGGAGCGTCCGAGGTACCACCACCTGAACGATATCAGGGTCGAAGGGGTGTCTCCGCTTGAGCACCCCTTGGTGGTCCTCGAAGAACGCGGAGTCCCGGGACTCTGACTGTCGTGCCAAAACAGTTTGGCAGAAGTCATCCACGCGTTGCTCCTCGGCTATCTCCTCTATCGTGAGAGGGGCCGGAAGGTCGTCCTGCGGTGGGGCGACCGGGGAGTCGAGCGCGCCAGCCTCGGGGTCTTCGGCGCGCTGGATGTCGGCGGCGTCGAACTCGTCGTTCTCCTCCCAAAACGAATTGGGTCCTTGGAGAGCGGGGGCTTCGTCGTCACCTCGCGGTTCGTCGCGCGTCCGTGCGCGCGACCTTGTTCGGGCTTCGGCTTGATTCCGTGTCGTTACGAAGACATGGACGGCCTGATGATCACAGCTCGCGGTACAAGCGTGGTCCGCGAGCTCGTTCGATACGTCTCGAACTGTCGTGCCCCCGTCGAAAGTGGGGATGTCGTCATCCACCTCGACGGTGGAGCGAAGGTCATCGGCGACCTTCGGCGACACGAGTCGTGACAGGGCATCGGGCACCTGATGCACGCGTCCGGGGCGGTACTGAATGGTGAAATCGTATTCAGCCAGACGTAGCCGCCACCGGGTGAGTCTTCCGGAACTCTCGGTGAGGGACATGAGCCATCGGAGGGCGTCATGGTCCGTCCGTACGGTGAACTTCGTGCCTTCTACGTACGGCCGTAGTGTGCGGACGGCCCACACTACGGCGAAGCACTCGCGTTCGGTAGCGCTGTAGTTGCGCTCACTATCGGACAGTGAGTACGACCAATATCCCACGGGGCGCCAGTCGTTCGGCTCTTCGTGCTCCTGAAGTAAGGTGCAGCCGAGTTGGTAGGCACTCGCGTCGGTGTCTATCATGTACGGACGACCGTGCCGGGGCAACGCGAGGATCGGCGGAGCGATCATGCACTTCTTAAGGTTCTCGAACGCCTGAAGTTGCAGCTCCGTGGGGTTATAGAAATCGGGATCCGAATCCTTGCGCGTCATGTCGGTCAGAGGACGTGCAATCTTAGCGAACCCCTTAACGAATCGGCGGTATACGTTACACGCCCCGAGGAACGAGCGCACTTGCGTCAACGTCCTCGGGAACGTGAACGTCTTGAAAGCGTCGGCCGCCGTATCGGCCACGCTCAACTTGCCTGGGGAGATGACGTGCCCCAGGTAGTGCACCTTCGGTCGGAAGAAGCTGCACTTCTTGAGCTTAAGGGAGATACCGGAACTCCGCAGTAAGCTCAAGACGGTATCGAGATGCCTCGCGTGTTCTCCGTGCGTACGGGAGAACACGATCACGTCGTCGAGATAGACGAGGCATATTTGCCAGCGGACTCCGGAGAGCATTATGTCGAGCGCACGTTGGAAGGTGGCCGGTGCCCCTTTGAGTCCAAACGGCATGCGCAAGTGGCGAAACGTGCCCATGTGCGTCGTAAACGTGGTCTTATCCCGGTCTTCCGGAGCGACCGGGATCTGCCAATAACCGGAATTGCAGTCCAGCGTGGTGAAGACGGCTGCATCTCCTAACGAGTCGATGCAGTCGTCCATCCGTGGCAGCGGATACGAATCCGCTGCGGTCTTCGCGTTGAGACGCCGGTAGTCCACGCAGAACCGAAGAGAGCCATCTTTCTTCGGTACGAGCACCACCGGGGACGCCCACTCGGTGCTCGCGGGTTCGATAACCCCTGCGTTCAACATCTTGTTGACCTCCTTCGCAACCATTTCGCGCATGGCCGGGCCCTTCCGATAGGGCATAGAACGAATCGGTTTCGTTCCCGGTTCGAGGGGGATGCGGTGCTCCGTGGCTTGGATCGTTCCAAGCGCACCGCTCCACAAACTCGAGTGCTTACGGAGCATCTCGAGCACGTGGCCACGGAGCTTGTCATCATCGATGTATGACAGGTCGATCTCTTTTTCCCATTCCATCGGTGGATTTTCGGGAGCCTTTTGCTGGGGGAGTACAGTACCCCTCGCCGTCGGTTGGCCTAAAGGTGACCGTTCGACCGGGTCGACCCCCCTGCCCCCGACGGTGGTCTTATCGTCGGAGTTGGATCGGCCAACTCCTACCCCACCGACTTGATCGGTCAAGTCGGTCAGGTGTAGCGCGTGCGCGATCCCCTCGGCGACCTTACGTTCGGGAGTGAGGATCGCGAGGGGGTTGCGCTTCGCGTATCCCAAGACGGTGTGCTTCGGAAGCCTCTGTTCTCGTCGTGAGAAATTCGCGACGATGACGTCGAAGGTCTGATTCGGTAGGACCTCCGCGACGCCATTCGTCAGCCTCACTCCATGTCGGTGTTGGAGTGAGGGCTTGGGTTCCAGGAACACGAGGCCCCTCCCCACGGTTGTCACACGCACGCGGGCTTGTGACCTCGCGGGGATGGTAACCCAGCGGGCGATTCGGATCGCTTGCGGGGCCTCCTCGCGTTCGTCTGGCCGACCCGTGTGTCGCCCGTGTCGCCTGGTACGGGGAGTCGACTCCCCCTTTCCGTCAACGATGGCGACGGAACCGCCTTGGCGTAGCTCCATTCGTTGAGCTTCGATGTCGATACATCGCACGTGCGTATCGATGAAGGCCGTGCCGAGAAGGACCGGCACGGCGAGCTGGTCCGCGACTACGAACGGAATTCGGAACACCGTGTTCCTCAACCGCACCGCCAGGCGGACGACGGCCGAAAGCTTGAGGGGGTTGCTATTCGCGCCTGCCAATCGTGGCAGAGGTGCGTCGTGCACGACGTAAAGCGTCCAATCGGGGGGAAGGTCGGCCTTCCTCACCAGATTATACCCCGAGCACGTATCAACAGCGATCGTGCGGGGTTTAAATGCATTTCCCTCTGTGGCTATCGAGCCGAGGACGTTGTAGATCTTCGACGTCATAAGACAAATGACGCCGTCGACAACCTTTGGGGCGACCTTATCGGTGAGGTCGTTCCGTCGGGGCCTTCGGTTTCGGTGCTGGCCCCGCTTGCGTTTCCTTCTCCCCCTTCCTTGGGGCGTCCGCGGATCAGTGACGCCCCTCGGATTACTCGAGTCCGTACGACACGGACCTCTCTCCGGCGACCTTGGGCTCGCGGGAGTCAGGGGGTCGACCGAATCTTTTCGGTCGTCGTTGCCCCCGTCGCCATCGTTACGCCTCACCGGGACGTCGGCTGTCCCGGTGTCTTGTTCTCCTAACGTCGGGCCTTCGGAGGCCTCGACATGCGCTCCCTCCTGTATCGGCATTACAGGAGCTCCCGTGCTCGCCTCCGGTAGCGGGGGATGTATTATCGGACAATACCCCCCGTGTCCTTGGCGAGCACGCGGGGTCGGGTCTAGTTCGTGGGGAAAAGACGGCTCACGCGACCGCGTGTACGTAACCGTCTTTACCCTTTTTTCGAACTACCCGTGCTATCGGAGCTAACCTCCTGGCTATCGACGGCCAGGTCCTCTTCCGGTAGCCGGCCGCGTGGGTCGGGACGATTCCCCCACTGCGGCTCGGCGGCCTTGGCGAAGTACTCCGGTACTTCCGGGCCTTGACCTGCGGCGTCCGGTCGTCGCAGGATATGGGGGACGAAGCGAGTCGGCTCTCCTTCGTGACCCTCCGTGGGTAGGGGGTACGGATCCTCTACCCAGTCTTGCAGGTACATTATCGCATTTTGTACCTGTTGGGGTAACCGAGAGCGGTCTCGGTCCCCTCTTTCTCCTTGTCGGGGGTACCTTGTGTCCGCCTGGCGATAGGCGGGTCGATCCCGACGGTCGACTTCGTTACGACGGTACCCGCCTCCACGGGGGGCGAAGCGTGTGCCCCCACCCGTTCGGTTCGGGAAACCTTGACGCGGGGGACGGCCCTCGCCCACCGCTTGCCGGAGGAGATTACGCGCACCGGGGCGCGTCTCCATCTGGTAGCGGTAGTTCCTGTACGCCGTGAACATCCGTTGTTCCGGCGACAGGAACGGGCACGCGTACATGGCATGCCCGTACGTACGGCATAGCCAGCACACGTACGCGCTGCCGTCCGTTGAGGCGAAGGTCGCCGCGTGCCGCGCCTCCTCATCGGTGAGGAGGGGCACGCGAGGCGCTTCGCCTCCTGCATCTCGGCTCGATATGTCGAGCTCTGCCACCCGGGGGTCCGTACCCCTTGCCACTCTTGGAGTGGTCGCGAATGCGGTCGCGTAACTCGATGTCGTTCCGGTCGACATCGGTGAGGGGGTTCGTGACCCCACGGGCCCTGCTCCTTGCGTAATGAGGACAGGGTCGGCCTGCCACTCATTCTCCCCGATATGGAGGGTCGAGGCGGGCGAACTTGTCGCGGCGGACTTCGTAGTCCTGCCAGCCTTCCCTGCCGGTTTCGAATCCGGCAGAGGTAAACCGTGCCGAGCGCGGTACGTTGTACCTTCCGCCGTGGCGATACGGCGGATGGTCGGAAGATCGGTCTTCTGACTGCCTGGCAGCCTTTGCACAGTTTCGGATACTGCGGCACGAGTTGCCGGTGCAAGTCCCCGCACGAAGTAGTGCGCGAGGGACTGTTCGGAGAAGACTGCCGTGCATCGGAACGCAGCAGTCTCGAGTCGGTCAGCAAACGTGCTTTCCGTCTCATGCGATTGCTGTCGCGCCGTAGCGACAGCGTCGTACGCTTCACCGAACACGTCGTCCGTGAGGTAGCGTTTCAAGAATTGATTCACGAGCCCCGGCCAGCTCACGTCGTCGTGGAGCTGGCCGGCGCGGAGGCCACGCATCGTATAACTCGTATACAGGCGCTCCGCGTCGCGCTCGAGGAAGTGCGCGAGGACTCGTACCGCAACACCTTCGGTCAGGTGTTGCGAGTTGAAGGTGATTCGGATATCCTTCAAGAACGGCAGCAGCTGGATCGGGTCGGTACCGTCGAAGCTGCGCATCGTGGGACGGATCCCCCGACAGTGTTGGACGTACTTCGCGATACGTCCCGCGTCACCCGAGGTAACGAGCCTCGAGGTGTTATCCAAGCGGTACATACGATAGTCAGCAACGGCGCTGAACTCTTGGATCATCGTATGTACCGGCTCGAGCCCGGGTTCAGCGGGACCCAGCGTGCCGAAGGAGGTAACCGGTAGCGTACGGACGTCTACCGGACCTGGATGCTCGGCGTAACTCGCCGGCGGGTAGCCGCCCCAGCGGGGATCAACGGAGAACATCGGTTCTCCGGATCCGCGGGCGGCTCCTCCACGGTCCTTTTCGTCCGCGTACGATACGCGGTCCACTTGCCGCCTACTTCCGGCGATAGGCGGCAAGGCTTGGGTCTCAGACGCGAAGTTCGTGTCTATCGGAGGACGGCTTCCTTCTGCAGTCCGACTGGTAGCGGCACCAGTCGGACGCCAACCCTCGGGGGCGGCGGCGCTCGGAGGTACGGTACCACCGGGCCCTCTCGAGGGGGCACCGGGTAGCCTTTCGGCCATGGTACGTTCCATGTCACGAGCACGCCGACGAGTGGCGTCGAGCTCAGCGGAGAGATGCGCGAACGCACCCAATTGCTCTGCGGACGGAGAGGTTCGGTCCTCGGGTCGTCTCACCGAGGTCGGCCTCTCAGGACGACCTTGCCCGGACGGTCCGGGCGAGGCGAAACGGGAGTCTTCGACGAGCACGATCCGCGAGTGTAACTCGTCGATCAGTGCTCGGAGATTCTCTAAGGACTGCGTCACTCTATCGAACCTCCCTTCACGCAGGGAGCGGAGTTGGGCCATACACCGAGTGTATACATGGTCCGATACATCGATCCGAAGGGAAGTACGGACTTCCTCGATGTATTCGGCTATGCGTTCGAACATCGCCGCCGCTCTTTCCTCGGAGGAACCGAGCGACGGTTCGCGGTCACGAGGACCTGCGTCGCCGTCGCCCGACGGGGCGGATGGGGACTGCACAGCGGCTGGACTCAGATCCGCCGCTTCGGAGCGGATCGAGGGCTCAAACTCTTGGCTCATCTCGACGCGATCGGTTCGCGGAGGGAAGCGGAAGTCTTCTCGGAGATCGGACTCCAGGGTCTTCTAGGTCGGGAGACCACTGTAGCATAAACACCCCCAACGGAGAGGGGTGTATGCACAGCTCGACGTAGACCCCGTCCGAACGGGAAGACGGGGGTGTTGCGGGACACCAGCTAACGGCACCGGGCAGCGGGCCCGGGTAGCGTGGTAGAGCGGGAACGGGGAGGACGCCGGTACGCGCGAGCGGTTCGACGCCTCGACGCCCCGGCGCGGTACTGGGTGACGATCCAGTACCGACGGGCGGAGGCGGAGCCGGCTCGTAGGCGTACCGCGCGCGTCCTCAACCCGCGCTCGGTGCCGCTCTAAGGTAGTTAGCGAACGCTACCTTAGAATAAGCGGGAAGTCGGACCTTGACGGTCGGTGGGTGACAAGTCCGTGCTTGTCCTCCTCCACCGCCGCCGGTCCGCTCCATATTTAATGTACATAATAACCTATCATAATAGTACAGTACCGATGTACTGTAGCGACGTACTGTAGCGGTCGGTCGACACTGTAATACTGTCAGTCATCGGGGCTGACAGTACACGTGTGTGTGCGCGCTCTTCGGTCCCGCGCGTACACGTGTACACGTGCGCCCCCTGTACTCGGGGTTACACGTGGTGGTACTGTAGAGCATCGAGCTCTACAGTAACCGATCCGATCCTGAGTTGATCTAATCTAAAATAAAGCCCCAGGGGGGGGGTTATACTACAGAGCTGGCCTGCGCGGATTGCGCGCATAGTGTAGCTTGTATATAATCTTTCCGCGTCGCGTTCGAGATAATGCGCGAGGACGCGAATCGCGACCCCTTCTGTCAGATGTTGCGAATTGAACGTGATGCGCACATCTTTCAGGAAGGGGAGTAATTCAATCGCGTTTGTTCCATCGAAATTGCGCATCGTGGGACGAATCCCACGACAACGCTGCACATATTTCGCGATTCGCCCCGCGTCCCCTGACGTGACGAGGGTCGAGACGTTGTCCAGGCGATACATCCTGTAATTAGCTACGGAGCTAAATTCCTGTATCACCGTGTGGACCGCCTCGACCCCGGGGGCCGCGGGGCCCAATGTGCCAAATTGGGTCACCGGTAGCGTACGGACGTCTACCGGGCCCCGACGCGTAGTGAGATCCTGGGGCTGATAGCCACCCCACCGGGGATCAAAAGCGAGAATCGGTTCTCTCGATCCCCGGGTGGTATCCCCGCGTCTAGTCTCGTCCGCGTAAGGTACGCGAACCGTCTGCCGCATGTCTCCGGCGATATGCGGCAGGGCTTGGGTTTCGGACGCGAAAGTTGCGTCCATCCTTGTTCGATCTCCGCGTGCGGGCCGACTGGTGTCACCACCAGCCGGCTCCACATCTTGAGCGCCGGACGCGTTCGGAGGTACAGTACCACCGGGCCCTAACAGTGGGGCTCCGGGTGACGTCGCCGTCGGGGTACGTTCCATCTGACGAACACGTGGGCGTGTAGAATTTAACTGCGCGGTCACATGGGCAAACGCGCGCATCTGCTCCGCGGAAGGAAAAGGTCTCGCGTCAGTACGTCCCGCAGAGGCCGTCCTCTCGGGGCGGCCTTCCCCGAACTCGTCGGGGGAGTCGAGACGCGATTCCTCGACGAGCACCAGTCGACTCTGCAGTTGATCGACTAGTGCTCGGAGGTTATCCAGAGACTGGGAGACGCGTTCAAACCTCCCTTCGCGAAGGGATCGTAGTTCTTCCATGCAACGCGAATATACCGCGTCGGTTACGTCGATTCGAAGCGCGGTCCGGACCTCCTCAATATACGTCGCGATCCGGTCATACATCGCGCGTGCGCGGCCTTCTGATAATTCAGGCGAGACGGTTCGCGGTCACTGAGACCTGCGCCACCGCCGCCGAATGGGATGCGGAGCGCGGCTGACTCGGAGGTGCGGAACGCGGTTGACTCCATATTCGCTGGCTCGGATTGAATTGAGGGGGCGGATCCTTCTTCCATTTCGACGCGTGCGGACGCGGACTCGAACGATAGTCTTCTCGCGATAATCGTGTGGCCTTCTAGGTCGGGAGACCAATGTAGCATAAACCCTCGGTCGCGTTGGGGGTTTAGCTGTGGTTCTTCGAAGACCTGAGTACGCAAGAGAGGACAAATACACACACACCAGAAAAGAACGCGGGCGGTGGTAGCGTGGTAGAGCGGTAGGAAGCGGACGCGAACACAATACGCGGTAGAGCGGTTCGACGCGCTCGACGCCCCGGGGCGGCGCTAGTTAGCGTTCTAGCACCGACGGGCGGAGGCGGATCCAGCTCGCGCGCGTACGTTCGCGACCGCTACCCGCGTTAGTTTCTAGTTAACGCGCTCGCTTTAAGAGAACGCGTTTAGAATAAGCGGACGGGGATAGACCTGCGGTGGAGGATCTGGTCCCAAGCCCGTGCTTGTCCTTCTCCTCCCTCCGCCGCCGGTCGCCCTGTCATTTAATATACAAGTAAATAATCTATCATAACATATACTACAGTATCTAGGTAGCGCCTTACACGGTAAGCTCGCGCGCCTTACTCCGGATCGTCACGCTGTACACGTGCACAGCGAGCAGCAAGCGCGTACTTACAGCCGCGCGCACACGCGCTGTAAAACGTGTCATGGGTGTACAGTAGCCGCCCCCAGCAGTAAAAAATCCCCTTCGCGATTATGCTACACTGGCCATAGCCGTAGGGCCATTGCCCCGGCCAACCCGGCCAAGCCTGGGCTTGGATAAAACTTGAAGGCTGACGCGGAGGCTGTGGTGCCATGGCACGTTGCGCCGCGGATTCTGTGGCAGGTGCAGCGGCAGCCCCCCCAAGTTCCTCCACGAATACGTTTCTTACCACCTTCTGTCCAGGAACGCTTCCTTTTTATTGTACCTCTTCCTTTCAATCTCTCCTGGTTCGTGTTTCGAACCCTGATTGCTGCCGCCTCTTCCAGTGGTACATCACGTGGCTGCGCACCCCAGCCCCTCTCCGCCTCCAGTGATGCAGCAACAGACGTAACGACCTGGACAATATCTATATCGTCTGTTTCTCTGTTGCGGTTGACTTCCCGTGCAAGCAACCGCATCATGCGATCCACCTTTTTTATGGCCGAAACACCTTTCGAAGAAACGCACAGATGGACCTTGTGACAAGCAGCCCTCCCGTTGCAAAAAAAGCTGGAAGAAAGCCGATCGATCCGAGCCTTACGGGATGCCTCACCTTCCTCTTCTCCATGGCAGGTGTGTTCATCTTCCCTCTCTTCGACTGAAGGCGTCACCACGGCACCTCCATTGCGATGGTGTAAAACATCTTCTTCCTGCCACTCGTCACGGTCCTTTCGCCAGTACGGATGAAACATTGCGTGGAGTGGAAAGTTGCTCACTCCCGACACACCGTCTCCCTGAAAAATTGATGCCAAACGAACATCATGCGTGCAAGGAATTCCGGTGTAGTTTGAACAAGAGCATGAGCAAAGACCTCCAACGTAGGGCTTGAGAGGCAAACCGCGCTGCTCAATGCTGCATACCTATCGCCAGCGCGGTTTGCACTTGGGCAGGAAGGTAGGTTGGTGGGTTGTGGGGGCGTGGGCAGTGGTGCGAGATGGAGGGGTAAACGAGACGGGGTGGGCGGACAGAGCAGTAATTTGGGTAGCCATGGGTACTTGTGGATTGTCGTGGACCGGCGGCGGGCGGCAGGTTACAGTACAGTACAGTACTAGCAAAATTCAGTACTGTAAAGGAATGTGTGAGTTATCATATTATCATCGCTGTGACACTCTTTTCAGTTGGGCCAAAGTTGGGCACCCCCCCAAAATGAGCTGCATTCGAAGTAGTCGGGCCCCTGCCATCTGATTGGCTATCTACCACCAGCAAGGTTGGGCACCCCTCTCTGAATCTTCACGTATCAAACAAACATTTCATCCATACACCTATTTTACCGCCCGGTAGAATGTCCCCTAGCCATACCAGAGCCTTTGCCTAATCATTTTCAGTCCGCGAGGCTCGGAGCAATTTCGAGCAAATTTTGAAATATTCGATTCTGGCCGTTACAGGCATATGAAAAAGTTGTTTCTTATGGCCCTTCCGGCAGCCTGCTTGACAATGCCATATCATTCCCACGTCACTGCCACCGCACCTCTCGTACCTCCGCTCTGTTCCCATTGTAGATTTGGTCGTTATCCCGTTCTTTGAGCTGCTTTTGGGAGTGCTCTTGAAGCTCGTTGAAGGGGATTTTCTATTGATGCCACTGCTTTTGTCTAGCCGGTCAGTAGTTGAACTTTAGTCATTGCAAACGCCTTTACTCAATCGTACCTGTATCTACCAACGTATTGGCTCCCCGAAAGTGTCTCTCAGCTCTTATTTCTCCTTTAAGTATTTCAACATGGACTTGGGTACCTACGCATACGGATTGGCTCAGCGGTGGGGTGGCCAAAAACACAGTCTTGTGAATTACAAGCTTCACAACTCCATCACACCGGTTCTCCTTTCAGAGCGGTGCTATGGCCCGTTCTCGTGCCTGGTCATGATATTTCCATTATCTGCGTGAGGATGAACAGAAGAACAAGGACAAATTGTCTTTGCTACTGCGTCACGATATCAAGTGAATCGAACTCCAGGCGTTCAGTTGTTAACAAGGCGTAGTCGACAGAGAACTGGCCAACATGCTTTATTGGAGATATTTAATACACGGCGAGCAAACGGAAAGCCATATCGACCCTTCCCTATCTACCAAACTCATGTCCGGAACAGTCCCCGAAGCTGCCTTCGCACCCCTCAAAGACAGTCTTCCTCGATGCCGTAATATTCCCTTTTTACTACAACTCTGTGAAGCACTGAACCGAAAATTTGATAACCGCTTTAATCCTCATTGCTGAACGGTGAGTCCCGATTTGTACTCCCTGTGGTCTTTATCTTCGCACATTACTTTCGAGCTCTTCGCGGATGCTCTTAACGAAAGCGGTGCTCTACAGAGGTACTGCAGCTTGGATGAAAAGGACAATTTATTTGAGTCTGCTGGTTCTTGGGAAGACGTTGAGGACGTTGCAGAAGGAGCCGGAGGTAACCCGCCATTTGAGACAATATTTTTACGAAGGATGATGGACGAATTTGACAAGGGGACCGGTGGCTTTAAATCGTACTGTAGGTGTGTGCTTCTTCCGCTCACCAAAAGCTACAATGTGATGGAATACACCAAGCGCTTGTCCTCGAAAGCCATTATGCTCGTTCATATACCAGCAGGTAGCTTATCATTTTAACATCAGGAAGGATATTTTTGCTATTGCTCTCACACTCAGAAGAACGGTTTCCAAGACTTGGGAATTTTTATCAGGCGTAACCGGGAGTACTTGGTGAAATACCCTCCGCCAAATGATGTGGAGCTCCTGTACATGAACTGGCCAGCCAAAGCATGTAGCAATCCATCTGAAATATCTTTTAAGCTTCCTTCGTTCCGGAAAGCATTCTGAGTTGAGAAACGAGTGCAACATGCTACCGACCTCTGGTGCGGAAGGATATCAAAGTTGTCTATTTGAACTGAAACCACTCGGTCACTGGTATTGATACTGTCAAATGCGCCTCTCGGGGAACTCTCTCTCAGCGATGAGACGTTTTCTGAAGGACTCCATAGAATCGCAAGAGGTTACCAAACCGAGTGCGTGGAGGACACTGGTCCAGGAGGCCGTAGATTCCGCAATACCCGCTATGGACAGTGTCATCATAAGGGGACCGACATATAGTGTAGACCGCGAAAAAATCACCTGCTCAATAACTTTGAGTGCTGGAATGCACAGAAGGTAGTCAGGTCTGGCTATTAGTCCGCTACTGGAAGACTGGGTCGCAGCACGTCGCTGTGAAAATTTATCTAGTTGTTCCCTAGGCATTTGCGCAGATTCATTCGATACAGGAAAGACCTCTACCATGCTTGTATCACTTGCCGTCGCAGTCACCTTCCACGAAGCTAGTTGTTTCTCAGATGCCATATCTAGAATTAAAGATGACCACAACCGCTTGGGAATTGCCACAATTTCGTCGGACAAAGACCAGTCCCCTCTGCGATACTGGTCCTTACGTGTCATAAACCGCTTCTCAACATATGCAATATATTTGCGCCTTTCCTCCGGCATGAACGAAACCTCCTCCCCTTTTCCAAGAGACATGACCACGTCGGCTGTGTGGCAGAGTGCCTCAGCAGCTGCATAATACCTGAATTTTCTAGAAAGGGAATAAAGGTGGACGTTCTTAGATGAGAGAACCGGACCAATTCTCGATTCAACTGTTGTATTCGATATTAAACTGCCCAAACAGCTATGTGCGGAAGGCTCTCGACGAAACTTGAAAACTGCAGTGATAGGTAGAAACCGAGATTTTGGATCCTCCGGGAAGGGAGAAACAACTCGTAACTTGAGCTCATTTGCTGCTTTAGAAACAGATTCATTCGCGAGCATGAAAACTGAGGAATGAGTGTCTTTGTCCAACGCGTACAGATACAGTCCACTAGGAATCTGTCTATTGCGTCCTTCAGCGTGGCGCCGTCTATTATTGGCTGAATCCCTTGCGCTCCTTTCGAAACTACGTAACGACAATGCCCACATGTCTGTCTTCCTGCAACCTGTTCATACGTCAAACGTCCTGAGGAATGAATGTTGGCAGCCTCACCGTACTCGAATAAAGTTTCTGCGTCCTCCACCGTGGCTGTGGTCATCCTTTGCAAGGGTTTAAGTGTATTGTTAGACGAACAACAGCCTCTATCCTTAAAAACACAGAAGCCACCTTTGGTGCCAAAAAGCGATGGCTCACGGCGGGCTGCTTCACTGCTTGCATGTCTTGTTTGGTTGTGGTAACAGGAACAGAGTCGGGCCTCAGCGATCTGAGCCAGCAACATTCGACAGTGCTCAAGTCTTAGACCAGAACGTGCTCCCAAATTTTCACAAAAGCACTGCTGCGATTCTGGGCTGTGGAAAAGAACAGAAAAAAGTTGTAGGTTTGCTTTAGTCCGTTCCATGTATTGTGCTGGGAGGTTTTGATACTGTCCTTCATGACCAAGGTGGGTGCATATGTAATAAGGACTGTAGCGTCGACCAGAGTTTGGAGAGACTCGCACGTTCCAGGACTTCAAGGCAGACCGTGCTTTATTACCATATCGTCGCACATCACAAATGACATTCCGCCCAATCTTTGAAGAGCGACAACTAGTGCACAGTGAAATTGGGCCTTCTTCCTTTCCATCGAATGGGTTCGCAAAGGGACCAGTATCAATAGACGCTCTCTTTTGCAGCTGCTTGGTTGTTAGCGAAACCACAACAGTAGGGCGTTTTTTATCGTTTTGCCCGCAAGAAAAGCAGGGACCACCGTTTGACTGATTCCAGGGATCGGCACTTACAGATATCCCTTTGTGCATCATTCCCGAAACTGGCTCCAGAGGCTATGGACCCTTAAACTTCACAGGCAGGTGGCTGTTGGAGTTCTGCTCCTAGACAGCCTTGCCGAAACGGAGTCGCTAAGAGAGTGGGGAAGAACGGATCAAAGATTGCGCTTGCTCTCTGTGCACAGCAGACAAAACGACGACGGCTGATGCCAAAAGTGCCACTTTTCGGGATCCCGAATCATACCTCTTGATCACGCTGCATTCCCGAATCGATTTGGGAATACAGCGTGATCAAGAGGTATGATAAAGGCGATTTAATAATTTTTTCCATTCTCATGGACTGTTTTTGAGCACTTTGACGGGCGTCGTTTGAAATGTCTAGACAATTGTGCACCGAAAGGTCTTTGCGCAATAGCTCGATATTTGTGGCTGAGCTCCACTATTCACTTAAAAATTGGGCCGATGGGACCCAATAAGCCCGAATGTGCTATAGTTTTTGCTACCACTAACGTTGTCTGTAAAGTCACGAAAACGCGTGTTTTGGCGGCGAGTTTGCTCGGATTTTCTGAATGCAAAATTTCAAACAACGCGTTTGGCAAAACTCACAGCTTACCGAAAACTCGGGGCACGTGAGTTTTCCACGAGTTTCACATCCGCCTGATCACAGCAGTGCCGGATTGACCCGTCTTGACGGAAAACGAAGTGGGTCTTCCGTTCTTTTCATCAGCACATACGAGCCTCAGACTGCACGGGTCGTATCGATATGCGTCATGAACGCCCCTATCGCTTCATCTGCGCAGAGCCCATCAAACAGATCAAAGCGCGACAGGATCTGCCACAAATGCCGCCGAAGCAACCGCGAAAGATAGACAAGCAGTAGCTTCTAAAAAGCGGTCCTCCCCATACGGACCCCCTCAGGCTGTCAAGAAGACGAAACACATCGCTCTTTCGAGAAGCATTCTATCCTTGTGGCGAGCTACAATATTCGCTTCAGCGAGTATTCGCGCAGGTGCACGTGATCCGTCGGGCGGCACAACGATGTACCAGACTTGCGTTTGTTGCGGCCAGGTACCTTGCTGGATGTCAGTCCACAAAACTCGTGGTGGAATTTTTAAAACTCGGATTTTACTTTACGTCCAGCGACTTTGTGGGCAAATGGAAAAACAACGCATTATTTTACGGACACCGTTTCTATACTGTAGAAACAATTTGCCTATCCGGTGAAGATGCTCTTAGTACTGGTTTTCATTTTAATACGCAGGATGGATTGCTTCTTTGATATAGCATCGACTGCCCCTTGAAAGTTGGGTAAACAAGGAGGTGCGGTATTAACAGAAGGGCACCAACAATAAGTGGGATATTAGCCCTTTTTAATTAAGGATTTTCCCCTTTTGAGACAAGCCCTCAAATCCATGGCTTCTGTAGATTTTGAAATAACGGTAAAATGCTATTACGTGTACACGTGGCCAGGGAGACGCAAAGTTGGGAACATGAGCAAACCTCACACCACGATCTCTAGCTTTCCCAACATCATGGCAGACAACAACTTCCTCCTTCCCGTTTTGCTCCTGAACCAAATGAACCAAACCAGTGCTCACACAGAATCCCTGATTTGTCAAGGGGTTGCTCTGTCAGGATTTTGTCGGGTGGCGGAGGACGATTGTGACGATGAGTCTGAAGAGGAGGAGGGACCGTACGGAGCGGTGTGCGAGGAGGTGCTCGGCGTGGACGGCCTGCTCGCGACGCTGGCGTCGGTGCCGGCCGCAGCAGCTGTGCCGGCCTCAGCAGCTGTGCCGGCCGTCGCGCTGGGGTGCCTGTCGGGTGTGGCGACGGAGGCGAGCGCGCGGATCGGGGAGACGTTGGACCGGATGGGGCTACTGGAGCAGCGCGACGGCGGCTTCCGGCTGGGCGCACAA
>NW_005179011.1:20679-28694 GCF_000350225.1 Chondrus crispus | reverse complement strand
GTGGTGGACGGGTACCACGCGCGGCTTGGGGCGGGCGCGGGGCGCAGCGAGAAGCGGGCGTGATGGGCGGCGGCGGCGGCGCCGGACGCGGAGTGCGCGGACGGGGCAACCGGGGGCGCGAGCTGGCGCGGCACCTGGCGCTAGCCGGGCGGACGCGCGAGTTGCTCGCGGTGGTGTGCGAATACCGGTGGCTGGAGACGCGGGTGGGACGAAGCGTGGGCGGGCGGTCCGTGCGCGGGTACGTGGGTTATGTGCGGCGGTTTCTGGCGGCCACGCCAAGGTTCTCCAAGGCCGGATACCGGGGGGGGCGAGAGCATCGAGGAAATGCGCGAGGCATGGAGAGGGTGGCCGCCGCGGCGGAAAGGGCGGCGGCGGTCGTCGCAAAAAGGCCGGGGGAGCTCGCGTGGCAGATGTTCGGTAGGTTGGAGAGGTGGAGGGAGAGGGAAGTTGTGGTGAAGAGGTTTTTGGGCGGCGTGGAGCGGAGGGCGGACCGGCTGAGGCGGGAGGAGAAGGGCGGGCTGGACGTGTGAAGGGTAAGTTGGGAACAATGTCTGGGAAGGGTGCTGACGGAAGGTGATGGAAAATAAGCCAAGCTTTTAGTCAGAGCTTGATGGAGCCCCGTCTTATTCGTTCGACTGTTTTGAAACAGGCTGGAATTCTAACATTTTTGTCGGGGTAATTAAACAGCACTCAGGGTGTGTCTTAACAAGCGCGTGAATGCCCGTGCTTGCCCGTGCTTGCCCGAAAAAACACTTGCTTTACTTTGATTGGTTCTGGTAGTTTCATATTTAATAAATTCGAAGAAGCTACCTCTTACAGATGACATTAGTGTAACTCACGCCTTTGGGACAGTTGTCGAGGTCATATTGGCTCGTTTGACTGACTGTACACTTACGAATTGGCGGACTTATTTGTTTACCCTCCAGATGTCCAAACTTTGGTCCTCCAAGCACGACGTGGGATCACAGGGAAGCACAACTGTTCCTATCGCCACAACATTTGCCATCCCGAAGTCCTTTTCCTGTGCAATCTGCTCCGAGCTCCTCCTTTTGCGCAGCCATGGTCGCTGCCGACCGATATTCTCCGCGCCGCTCCCCGCGCATTGCCAGGATAACAACAGGGATATCCAAGAAGGCCCCCATGAATTCCTCACTAGCCCCAACCTCAAACCCGCGCATCTCCCAGTTACCGTGCTCCCCTCGAACGTGTGAGGGCGTACCGGAGGCCCGGCTTCTTCTGTCTCTTTCCGAGTCAGAGACTGATTCCTCGAATCTTCAGGGTGAAGAGACTCCACCATCGAACCCGAACTCGTCTCGACAAGATGGCACGACGGATAAACATGACGCAAACTATGCTTTGCAGGATCCCAATGCAGATGTTTCAGAGATATCCAAAATCTATACATATCTCTGCCAAAGAAAGAAAGGGAAGTTGAGGGAGGTGTGCTCGTTTTGGAATTTAAGATTAGGAGGGAACAAGGCAGCGCTGATATTTCGTTGTTTATTGCTTTTGCAGTACCATGAAAGGAAAGGAACAAATTTAATGGCAAAGTTTGAGTCGAACCCAAAATGTGAAGATTGGAGGTCATTTTTACACAGCTTTGCTGACGGTGGGGAAGACTGGATAGAGGCACCAAGTTTTTCTTCCACAAAGGCGTATTTGCTCAAGATAGGGGACAAGTTCGACAAGAACGACAAGCCCATTAATAATGCAAATAGAAGGGATTCAGTCGTAAGTGTAGAAGACCTAGAAGGCTGTGAATCAGAGCGTCCTAGGCCCAATTTTTCACTTTCGGAATTCGCTCGGTTGGCTGTTTTAATGGGGGATGAGGAGGTGGCACGAAGTATGCTTTTTAGGTTAGGCCAAGAGTTGAGAAGGGCAGAATTGAACGGGGGTACGACGAGGGACAGCTTTTGGGGGAAGATTGAGGAACTGTTTAACGATGATTCGGTTTGTTTTCAATTTTCTCTACAGGGCCACGTCGACGAAGCTGACCCCTCTGCCTCTCCACTATGCTATAGATGCGCCGATGTGTTGAAAGAACACTTTCGAGACTCGAAAGCGCTTTTCACGACAGCCCTGAGCAAGTGGTCCCGTCCTGGTCAAAACGACCCGGAGCGCTTCGTTCACTTTTTGCCACGTAATGGCGAAAATCTATATGCTGCCTCAAAACGTGCTCTTATTTTGTTTGTTGTTGCGAGAATGGGGACGCCGCATCAAGACACTTATTTCGTGGAGATGACGTCCAAAGCAATGTTGGACGGGGGTTTCGAATGCGGCGTGAGGGGCGTAGATATGCAAAACTTTGACAAGGGCGGAAGGGAGAGTGAGGGGCGGGAAGATGGCATTAGGGCTGTAGCAGATAGTAGGAAGAAGACGAGGAGCAGCGTTGATATGATAGACATTATGAAAAAGCACGTTGCGCCGATTGGAAAGGTGGTGTCTTCGCTTTCTGGCCCGACAACCAGTGCGGCCAATAACTCAACCCCAGTTAATGCAGCGTCCGCTCATATTGACTCATGAGAGGAGAATAGCTCAATGTTTCCTATTGTCGAAGCATCACTTATGGCGTTGGAAAGAGCCAAAAAGTTGGCCGTTGGTGATGAGTCGAATACACCCTTTGTCGAGGTGGCGAAGGAGCGCTAAGAGAAAGCTCTCGCATCATATCGCGAAATGAGCACCCAGATGTTCTCAAATTTGTAAGAGGAAGAGGATAGGACCTGCATGAATTGCAGCTACGAGCAAAAGTGCCACTCGCTGTGCCCGGGGTCTGGGCACTTGCACGCCATGGGCTTGCATATCCGGACCTTGCAAATGCGGGAAGTTGCATATGCGGCAGTAGCCCCGCCACACGTCGTCTGCGTAAATCCAGTGAGCCGTCCTTGACAGGAGTGCACATTTGTGCTCCATTTTCACGGCAACCTAGTTCTGGTTGAATCTTAACATCACTGCCGTGAGAGGTGCCGGCTCAACCGATAAGAAGCGAGTGTTCGACGTCGAATGTTTCCCAGGGCTGTGCATCAGCAAAACTGCCTTCATGACAACGCATGTGGCGGCAGGTGCGGGCGTCGGCAGGTGCGGGCGGGGGCAAGTGCGGACAGCAGCAGGTGCGGGCGGCGGCAGGTGCGGGCGTCGGCGACCTTGCCCGCAACAACCGAATGGGCAATACTGAAGACATCACGCGAAACAAACGGGTCCATCGCGACAATATTGCGGCCTCCTCCGCCTCGCGGACAAGCTGGCGTCCCCCGGGCTGTGCGACGTCCTCCCCTAGACCGTGGGCGTAAACACGCGCTCGATAGTAGCAATGCGATCGCGACTCTCGGTCGCTCGTTCATACAGCATAGCAAGGGACAAGGCGTTCATCTCCTCTCGCATCTCCTCGACAACTTCCTCGACCCTGCCCCGGAGCAACTTATCGACCTTGGCAATCGTCTTGCCGTCTCGTAATCTTCGGGCGGGATGAGCTCCTGACATACGCCCGGCCACCTGCCGAGGTCGTAGTTGATGCACGGCCTGTCCGCAAACAATCTCCGTGGGCGCTGTATGAGCGGAAACACCGAGTGAATACAGGCCAGGACCTGTCGCAACCTGTGCTCATTCGAAAACGGCCCGTACAGGGCGACCTCCTCCCTCTTCTTCCTACGGGTCCTCGTGACGACGATCCTGGGGTAGGTGTCGGAAAAAGTGATGAGGGCGTACGGATGGCGACGGTCGTCCTTGAGGAAGACGTTGTCCTTGGGGCGATGCTCTGCGACGAGGGCGGCGGCCTCCGAGCCGGTGACAATGAAGTCGAGGGCGTCGGCGACCATGGCGGCGAGGCGCGGCGCGAGCGTTGCGGCCGGGCGGACGGCGCAAACGGCGGCCGGGTGGTGCGCGAGGTACTGGCGCAGGCGCGTGCGCAGGCGGCGCGCCTTTCCCACATACAGCACGGATGCCGCCGCGTCCAGGAAGCGGTACACGTCCGGCTCGGCCGGCGCGCGCTGCAGAGCCACCCAGATGGTCTCGGCCGGGCGCGCGGCGGAGACATGGGCGGGCGCGCGGTGCGTGCATATGACGCCGGGCCGGCGGCAGAAAGGCCTGCGGGAGGGGGGAGCGGCGGACGCAAGGGGGCGCTGAAGGCTGTTGTCAACAACATTGGTGTGGAAGAGATGGGGGGGAGGGGGGGAGGTACGGCCGTGATGACGCAGATGGTGTGGAAAGCTGACATGTGATGTTTGGGACGGTGAATTGTGCACTTCGGTGGCTCGAGAGTAGTCGAGAATTTAATACGAACCGCCTTTCCATCATAGCTGACGATTCGTCTCCCCTCTTTACTTTGCCGTCGACGACGCCCTCCCCCCGCAAAAATGTACAACCAACGCGAAAGAGAGCCCTCTCACGCACCGCCACCCCCTCCCTCTATAACAAAAATAAGCCACCACCACGATCCCGCCGATCCCGCCCACCCGCCTTTCCCACCCGCTACGTCAAATTAGGCACGGCGGCCGCTGAGTTGGAGTACACCATGCCGCCCATCTCCGGCATGACATCGACGCCGTGCATCCTTCCTCCAAAGCTGTCGTCCTCCTCGAACATGTCGTCCTCGACGCTGCGCGCGAAGCTGGCAACGCTGGCGACGTCCTCGGAGTAGGCGGTGTACTCGCTCCTGCTGAGAAAGTCGCTCGCCGACAGGCTGGATGCTGCGCGTCGCGAGCGGCCAGACGCGAACGACGCCGGGCCGCGCCCTTGCAGGTCATCCCTGTCCGTGCGGCGGAGCAGCGCGGCCTCTGCGGCGCGCGCGACGCTCTCGTACGGGCTGTGCACGTCGCCTGGGACGAGCGGATCCTCGTCGTCCAGACGGGCGCCCTCGAGGCTGGCGGGGTAGTCCTCGTCCGAGTCTGCGTGTTCCGCGTCCGGCGACGGGGTAGTGGGCGGCGGCGGCACGGGTCCGTCCAGCGACGGCTCGTGCGGGGAGTATGAAGGCGGCGGCGGGGCTGGGGCGGACGCGAGCACGGCAAACTCACGCGGCGGGGCGGCTAGAAGGCCGTTCGCGCGGGGAGGGAGGTGGGCTGCGGCGGCAGGGAGGTGATGGATGCCGTTGGGTACGGACACGCTCGGGCCGATGCCGTGAAAGAGCATGGAGGACGGGTCGCCCTCCGCCGCGTCGTCGTCGAGGTCCATGCTCAGAGCTTCGAGGATACACAGTCCCAGCAGTTGTGTTGCTAGCAAGTATGCAAGATGAAGAACGAGAATATCCAGACTTCTCCGCCACCTTTGTCGGAGACACTGCCGGACCTGCTTCCTGACGTGGAATCAAAGCTGCTTTCCTTCCCCCATGGAGAGAAGCCGTGTCATTTGTTGCGGTAGTTGGAGCATTTTGACTGCGTGCAATATGAGGGCTCTTGACTATTTCTCTCTCATTTTCAGGCGATCGAGACCTGCCTTCCGGATTGAAAATAGTTCGCAACTATCTCCTAAACTTAGTCGTGACTTCCTTGCTGATTCCAGGCCCAGGCCCAGACCCAGCCGCAAACAAAACCGCATCAGAATTGAAAGCTCTTCGCACAAAAAGTCCCACCACCACCCCTCACTTCCAACCAAGAAGTGAGGCAACTGAAAAAAAGAAAACACAAACAAAAGTAGATGTTAGCTAGACGAATTGCATAAAAAATTCTGGAACTCGAAGCCCCCCCGCCGCAGGTCTGACGAATCGCCCATCGCGAATGATGGAAACCAAAAGATTCTTTTTCTACATAGCATCCATATTATTGCTAGCCTCGACTCGCCCAGCCAGATCGACATATGCATGCTTCCCCTCGCTGTACCATTTCCTTGTTTCAGTCATCATGCTGCGCTCTTCAAGAACCCTTTCTGTATTGATAGATGCCCTACTGGTGATCTTTTGCCCATGATCTACGCAAAAATTGTGCAGTTTCATCGCCAAAATAGTCACCTTCGCGGAATCTGAAACAGAGAATTCATGCATCTTCAAAATCTTGAATTTCTTCACTAAAACGCCGAACGCCTGCTCAACGTGCATGCGTAGTGAAGAATGATAAAAATTGAACGCATCCTCGACATCTGTAGCACGCGAGCCAGGAATCGGGACAATTACATAGTTAGAACAAACATACGCTTCGTCGCCCGCGATCCAAAATGGCACTATCAGATTCCCCTCGTCCAAATATCTCCCCAAAGCGGACACGGCGTGAGCAAGAGAGTCATGCGTAGAACCCCTGCATATAGCTGAGCAATCTAAAAAGCGATAGTTCGAGTCCACAACGGCTTGGACTGGGAGCGCCTAGAATCTCTTTCTGCAATAGTAAGTGGCGGGGTGCTCATGCGCCGCTGGCTTCTTGGTTTTGATTGCAATTTCGTCTAAGGCACCCACACACCCAGGTAAAGGGTTTGGTGGGGTCCGAGAAGTTTGGAACTCGTCTGAAGACTTCTTCAAACCCTCAAAATCTTCCGGCAGCCCGGGTAAACTTAGAGCACTATTCAGTACATCGCGTGTCTCTTTAAACACTTGATATACTGTACTCCTCTCTACTTCAAAATGTACCATGCACCCGTGTACGGACTCACCGCCCATAAAGTGAAGTAAAATTACTAGGCGAGCCTCAGGTGACACAAGCTCGCGTCCAGCGCGCTTCGCCATCTCCTCGTTCTTCGTTAGACGATGATAAAATGCTTGTAAGAGCTTCTCAAATGTTTCCCTCTGCATCCGATAGGCTAGGGCGAACTCATTATCGCTAAACATGCGATTTGCCTTCGAAAATTTCCAAAAACGACGCACATCCTTTGGTTTGAGCGATAAACAGGGCCTCGGGAATTCTGAGATTGCGCAGTGGAGACCTAAACAATAGACAATAATTGATGTCCCCAGCATTGCCTTAAGGGCAAGACTGCGACGGCGGCGGTGAGAGAAATCATTGTGCCGTTGTTGTGGCATTATGATGTGGGAGTGATGGAGTGGCGAAAGTGTTGTAGCAAAACAGTCAGTACGGAGAAGCGTGAGAGGGGAGGTTAGTGAGTGCAGTATGCACATGACTGCAATTGAAAGCACTTTTCTTGCGCAGGACAATGACTGCATAATTACGACGGCGGCGGTAGGGTGAGGCTTGAGAGTAGAGGATCAGCGAGACGACCTTGTAACGCCGCGGTGTATACTATAGCCCTAGATTTATGGCTGACAAAATATTGTCAGAGCTGCAGAGGGAGGTGTAAGGAGTTTGTACAGCTGCCCACGTGTCCAAAATGTTTTTTTA
The DNA here is from genome assembly GCF_000350225.1 of Chondrus crispus. NCBI lineage: Eukaryota > Rhodophyta > Florideophyceae > Gigartinales > Gigartinaceae > Chondrus > Chondrus crispus. Next base: position 21,444 of record NW_005179011.1, on the reverse strand, counting down.
ATTTCTTCAACAAAAAACGGGCAAACACGGGCAAACACGGGCAAACAAGCGCCTGTTAAGACACACCCTCAGCAGTACAGTAGGAATTGTATGAACAAAACTGTCTTCTCACGCCGCAGTGGGCAGCAACAAGCCGCCGTTAGCGTGCTTGGTGTTCGAACGATGAATCAGTTACTCTTTACTCCGTCGCCGTCGTACCCTACGATTATATATATACAGTATTCTGGTACAGGTACTGAAACGTGCGATCTGTCACCTGGCTCGTCCCAGATGGGCGCCGCCATCTGAGTATCAGCAGCAGTATGGAGAGCCAATGGGGCCCGCGGCACTTTCGAGCCGAGAGACTCAAGTTTCTTCTTTATGTTGTACAGGCCCCAGATTTTAATTCTCACATATAGGGCCGCGGGTGGCACGGGCGCGATTGGCGCTGCACAGCGCCTCGCGGAAAGCGGTGTCCAGCGTAACTTTACAGTACGTGGTTCGCAAAGCTGCGCCCCAGATGAACTGCGTACGTGCGCAGCAAGAGGGGTGGAGCGGTGTATCTTGTGGACCCGCCAGATTGTCCGGTGGGGGGAGCGAGGGGCGTTGGGTCTGGGGTCAGGGCCGTTTCGAACGAACATTTGCGTGGATGGAGCGCGGGCGCGAATCGCCCGGCGCGGCTGCCCCCAGCAGCCGCGCTCTCGGTTTAGGTAGCAGGCGGGCGCTTGGGGGGGGGGGGGGGGGGGGTTGCCGGGGGGAATTTTTTCTGGCCGTTTTACACATGGG
>NW_005179011.1:12075-19876 GCF_000350225.1 Chondrus crispus | reverse complement strand
TCGGCGCCGTGCGCCGCCTGCTCACCGGCTCGCAGAGCGAGTCCTCGGCAAAGGTCCGCCTGGCTAAGCGCGAGGCCCGCGAGGCCAAGCTGCGCGGCGCCCGCGCCGTCGCCGCCCCGCCGCTGCCGTCCCCGTCGCCGCGCGTCGTCGCCGCCGCACACGCGCAGCCGCTCGCATTGCATGAGCAGCTCGCCCCGCAGGAGCACGCCACGCATGGCTCGCGCTGCCCCACATGCGCCTCCGTGCAGAGCGTCGCCCAGAGCGACCTCACCGTCAGGCCCGTCGAGACCCAGGTCGCACTACTCAGGGAGCTCTCCATGGGCAGCGTCCCCGACGATGTCGACCGCCTGCAGGCTTGTGCAGAGGGCGACTATCAGACCTTTCTCAGGCTGTTTCAGATCGCGTGTGATGTCCAGGCCATCGTGGGCGTAAGCCAGGGAGGGGAGAGTATGGGGCACTTGAGGGCCGAGCGCCTCAAGGCCATGGGCCTGTCGTTGTACGGGCCGGCGAGTACCGTCACCCTAGTTTCGAATGGCGCAGGCGTGCTCTTCGTGCTGCAGAGGGATAGCTTGACGAGCTTGGTGTTTGAAGGCGTCCAGTTTGACCTTGACCCGGGGGAGGACGTCCCGGTTGATTTGATTCTCAAGGCTGTGTTGGAGACCTCCCAGAACGTCGATATTGATGACTTGAAGGCCATTCTCTCCAGTATCAAGTTTCCCATCCGTTTGGATGAGACGGATGGCATTGCCGATATTAACTCGGGCGGCCTGGATATTCCGGGCGTCACCCTCACCAGGTCCGAGTTTTATACCAGCAGGGTTCTTGCTATGATGATGAAGACGGATATTTACGAACAAGGGTTTTACAAGAAATACGTTCACAGCGATCGTCTGGGCACCACCTTCACTGCTGTTCGCGAGGGGGAGACTGCCACGCTCACCAAGATCAACGTCCTCCCGGATGCCCTCAGCAGACCTGTCAAATGTGACGCCGACATTATCGGAGAAGATCTCTTCATGCACCGCCGAAAGGGACGGAAGGATCGCTTCCGTCTCAGCTGCGCCGTGTCTGTCAATATCTGGGAGGAGTATGAGTCCCCGGAATGGTTTGGCTACATCCATCCCCCCCCGAACGCAGACGCCATCAGACCCGCCGACTTGACCCAGCTCAAGGAGAGGCTCGAAGCGTACGGCGTCCCGGATGGCGGAGAGGTTTGCAGGCTTGTGTTCCACTGCCTTGCCCACAAGTCTCGCAATTCAAACGTCAAGGTCGACACCTTGTCGGCCGCGAGGGGCTACTTTATGTACCTAAAAAACTTCCTCAAGCATGGCACCACCGGCACCTCTTTCAACCATATTGTCGAGGGCGATGAGTTGGCCGTTGTCTATGATGGCCTTGCATACAGGGTTTCATCGCCGCAGACGGAGATTCGACATCGGAGTCTGTTTCATAGTTTGCTCATCAGTGACGAGCGCGAGAGAAACGGAAAAAATGTTCCCCGACGATCCATCCTGCGCCGTATGAGCAGCACCTCGGAAATCGTGTTATCGGTGTGCAAGGACATCACCTACCTCAACGCCGAATACGACGAAGAAGGTGGGACATTGTATTCGGCATCAGCTGAGGAGGAGAATGTTTCTGAAGCTTGGGCCACCTGCACGGCGTTGTATGCGTGTGATGGGTACGGCAGTTTAGAGGGCTGCTTCAACTGCGCCATTGAGTCGCGACGAGGAGCGATCGTAGACGAGTCAGCCGTCTTCACGAATGATGTCCAAGTACCCGTTGTCTTTGACAAGCTCTTCCGCAAGAATTCTATAGCCGAGGAAATGTCCGGCATGAGTGAGGCCAGGGGGCCCACGTATCCCGGTGCGTTTATCTCTGGGAGAGATCAGTGCAACGAACGCACGTTCCTGGCTGGCAAGTCGCACAATATGACAAGTATGACCCTCGCCAGTGTTCTTCGAAACGACCTTCGACTCAAGCCGATCGGAATTATGCTTGGCGAAGGCCGGTACGTTGCTGAAGAGCAAGGGGCTACGCCCGCTTCGCAGCTTCTGGTGCCTCAATCTGAAATGAGTGGTGCCACGTGCCTAGCCCATCCTTATCCTTATCCTCCTCTTTGCTCAAGAACCAAGTTGATTTTGCCCCCTATGTAGCCAATTGTTGTGAAGCGCTTTTGCATGTATGTGTACAGGAGATGGGTTTTAGCATTACAGGCTATTCAATGCGTTCGAGACATCTGATGATATAGGCACTTGCTTGTAAGCGTCCACTATACACTACCTGTAGGTATACAAAATATGTGCCATTGAACACGGCAGGCAAAGGGGGAGAAGGAAATAGTGAAATAAACAGAACACATGTCGTCTGGTGACCGCACCCGCATGGCAATAGTTAAAAACCATGAACCATTAGTCTCTTATCGCTATTGATGAAGGCAATCTTGATGCCTAGGCATATACCTCCAATCCGCTAATTCACAATTTCATACATGGGGACTCACAGTGTCTGACCTCTGCTCTGCAATCAGTCTTTCAACATCCGAACAAAAGCGCCTAGTACCAACACTTCATTTTACATGCTATCTTCAACACTACACATCCGCCGCCTGTGGCATGATCGTAACGAGCTTGCGACGCATCATGCCACCCTCGTCAATTGCATGGGGAAGTTCGTCAAACTTCACCTTTTGCAGCCACCCGGTTAACTCGCCCTCCTCAATCATTTTCACAAGCTCCGACACCATGGCATCAACCGTTGACCGATTCTGCCCTTTCAGCCACGCAGGCAACGAAAACCTTGCCGGTGACAAGCCCTTTGACTTGATGGACGCGTCATCTGATGCCCCGAGGCAATACGTCACGACCGTGCCACCGCCCTGGACCAAGCTCGCAACGACGTCGCAGGAACCTATGGTCGACCCGTTGATGCCGAGCTTGGGAGCTGGCATGTCGCTGATCACAGCCTTGAATTCGTCTGAGGTTGCAAACGCCTCGTCTACAACTACATCGCTCCCCATGAGCTTGAGGCGCTCGACGGATGGCGAGTACTCCGCTGACGTTTCGTCAACAAGTGAAATACTTCTGATTCCCATTGATTTCGCTATCTGCACGAGAGCTGTTCCTACTGGAGAGGAAGCGTTGTTGTGGACAACTACGTCTCCCGGCGATAGGGATCCAAAATCCGACAGGAGGCGGAACGCTGTGAATGGACTCGCAGACAGTGTCGCCGCGAGTTCCAGTGGTATTGTCTTTGGCACCGACACGACATCGCTTTCGCTGATGCTCCCTGTCTCGCACCAAGTACCTGCGGAAGTCTGCATTGGAAAGAAGGCAAAATGTGAAACGAGGTTAGTCACGTGACTCCCCAATTACACGGGCTACATCACAACCCGAAAACGTCCACCTTGGCAGATCCACATAGTCAGAGAAGCACCTACTTTGACCGGAATGACGAAGTCCCCACTCTTCACGGACTTGACATCTGGCCCAACACTGGCCACAACGGCAACACCCTCTGTTCCTGGTACAGCGGGAAACGCGGGCGGCGCATACGCTGCGGCCGAGGGTGCACCACGCATGACGGCGAGATCGACAGGATCAACGCCCGCGGCTAGCCAATTGACCACGAGCTTGTCTCCGGTGGCGGAAGGAATCTTGTTGAGCACATGATGGGACAGGACGGCTGTCGCGGCAGCCCCCTGTTTCTCGATCTGGTACGCGGTAGAGGAGGCGTGGCGCACATGGGAGGCGCAGCGACGGAGATGGGGGAGACGGGAGATCATCGTCACGGATGGAGCGGAGCAGCACTTGGCATAGAAACGCTGGGCGGCTGGTGTGTGGAGACAAGTAGGCAGCAGTAGGTCCGATGACATGCATTCATTGCTCAGCGGAGATTGTAGCTGCTGGCGAAAAAAAAGACATCAATTTTAATACCGTGTGTGCGTTGTGCGAGGCCCTCGCAGCCGGGATGATAGCTCACTTCGTTGTGACCACATTGCTTGCAACCGTGGTGCGAACACTATTATAGAAAGGACTAGAGAAGCCCTTCGCTAACACTGCAGACCTTCAGATTCAGTTATCTGCCGCATGCTTTTTTACCTGGTGGTGTTCAAAGTGCCTCATACTCCAATCTATACCCGCTTGTGCGTCACTTCTATTGCGCCGTTCTCAACGGTGATATCAGGTTCCACAAGCAACTTTGTGTACTCCTCCAGAAGAACCTCCACGTACGCTTCAATTCCATTCAAAGATAGAAAGCTATTTGCAAAATCATTGACATTTTCCACCATAGCGCGCGCCAACTTGTCATTCTCCCTTGCCCATAGCACTTTCTGCACAGTATCCGAGAAGAAAAAGTCGGTGGGAATGTAGTGTACGTTCGGCTTCAATAGCGGTTCGAAAAACTGCCCGCAGGGTGTCTCCTGCTTGATCATCAAAGACGGTCCAAACACATGTGTTCGCAACCTATCAGCCCACATGCAATTGCCTTCTGCATAAAGAATGTATTTGAAGCGGTGATGTTCGTGTGGTTCGAGCCGGTCCAAGCGTGTGCGTTCACCGCCGCATGATCCGCCAATGGAGACGTCCAGTACTTCAGGTTGTTGTGTGGACAAGTAGTGAAGTCTCGTCCTGCCGACATCATGGCAATGCAAATCGGCGTCCGTTTTGTTTCTGAAATACATGCTTGGACGGTTGCCTCCGCGGAAGACGGCTCGGTCTTGCTTTTGCTTCCAGGGTATGTCATCCCTTGCATATTCTCTCACAGTATCATCCCAGCCGGAATATCCTCCATCACGATGTTTGCTTCCCTCCCACATGGGGAATGGAATGTTGTCGGAGAAATTGCAGGAAACGATCGTGAAAGCTGGGTTTGATTCTGGATAGTGTGCCCCACGATAGGTATGCTCCTTGTTCACAGTTTGCACGCAATCATGAATCGCCATAAGGAACTCAGTGTTTTTTATACGTCCTTCGCGTGCAAGTTTCGACAGCAACCATATCACTTGGTTGATTCGTGTTCGATAGAATGGTTTTGAATTACGTGGTACTTCGTAGGGATCCATCATGTAAACTTTGCCATCGACAATTTGAAATAGTATCGTTTGTACTCCCTTGTTCGCCCCGGGCGGCGTCAAGGAATACGTTCGGCGACGTAGGATATCGAAATACATTTGCCTGTAAATGCCTTTTGTGAACGTGGCAAGATATGCCTTTGCTAACCTGCGATAGTAGGACTTCACTTCTTGCATTTGTAACCTTCCTGTGTTCCCTGGCACTTGCAAGTCTACCATGTTACGGTTCATAGGGTTAAGTGGAAGGGTTTGAGGGGTGTCCTGAGCTGCATTCACCTTCGGCATTTCTGGTCTTCGTAGTGATGAGTGCGTGGAATGAGTGTTGCCTAACTGATATTGTTCCTTAGCCGAAGATTTGTCTGGGATACTGGAAGGGGGACTTTTAGAGACCCTTGAGGTCTCATTGGTGTGTTGCGAGTCGGAGCTTAAATGGTATCTTTCGCGTCTGTAGTGTTCGGCAGCCCCAATATTGCCAACTTGGTTCGCCGGTCGATCTAGGAGGCGGGGTCCGACTGTAGAATCCACATCTTTCGCTCGGTAGAGGAGAGTAAAAAAGTCTATCAAATAAACGATGAGCAATACTCCTAAGCAAAGCTGTCAGAAACGACATACAAATAAAGTGAAGAGAGTAATAGACGTGTCGTTAGTATTTATGTTTCTTGCAGATGCTGTACACATACTCATGCAATGAGAGTATACCGCACTTACCAAACCCCATTCTTGAGATGTGCGAGGGCGACGTATACATTTGCGTCTTTTGAGTTTTTTGAAGTTTCTGGACGACTTCTTCCTTCTCTTTTTTGTACCCGAGAATAAACCTTCAAACCAAGGCCTTACGTTGGATGATTGCTGCTGATGCCCTCTTTCATATATTCTTGTTCTTCCGTAAGACATAGTGCTAGGACGCTGCCCGTCGTCAGAACTTGGATAATCTTCCGATCCGCTGTATTCTGATCTACTTTGTTGGGATGATAACCCCCAAAACATTGTCGAGACTGTTAACGAAAAACGTCCGCGCGGCTCGATTGAGTTTGAAGACACCGAAACAGTATGTGGTAATCGAATGGATCTGCTCTTGGGGGGATATCTGATAAAGAAATTATGGTTAGGTACCCACTGTTCTTTCAAAGGAAGAAGTTACTTCGTCACTCGAGGAGAAACAATTGCCTCAAAAACATGACCAACTTTTGCTACCTGAAACCTCACAGCCATAAAAGTATTGTCTACATACAGAAGAGAATTTTTAGAAAGGGGGATTGCATTATTAGTATCGGTATAAGAGCAATGGGCGACCGGGGGTGGCAGTCAAAAAGGAATGCAGTATGCCGCGTTACGGAACAACGTTTGCTGACACAGTGGATGAGTTTGTGGAAAGCTGAACAATGCTGACAAACGGACATTGACAGGATATGCACACAGTATATGCTGAAGCTCATACCTTCGATGACCACCTGCACAACTCTTTGTATACATTGTTACGTTGTTTGTTGGAGGTTTTTTAAAGTGAGATTTATTACAGTATTGCTACAGTTGAAAGTTCTATTCTGGTTTCTGAGCAACCCGCTCTACAACTACGATCACTATACCATTCCATATGATCAAGAGCATCACTTTATGATTCATACCTTATGCATGTGAAATAGCGTCTTATGCGGACATTGCTCTTTGGAGATGTTTTGCACGCCCTGTAATCAGGGGTTTTGGGGTTGTAGTTTCGTGCAGTCCACTACACTGTAAGTGCTTATTCTGTTTGAGACCGACGTCAGTGGTAAATGAAGCTGGACGTTATTTCTTATATTCAAAGGCTCATGGGCTCTTTTCCGCAAACATTGTAGGAGAACGGGCGATTTCTTCAAAAGATAGAACGAGCCGATTCTCGTGCTTCATTTTCTATCACATACACGTGTCCAATAGACTGCTCTTTTTCGCGGGAAAAGCAGCCCGTTTGAAGGAAAAAAATTCCACAACTGGCAAATTGATCCACACGTAAGACTCAGGGCACAGTCCGCTCCTCTTCCACATTCGACGAAGGCGCAGGACTACAACCCACAACACATTTCTGTCTGAATTGTCGACAGGGATGGAGGTAGACCACCGCGAGCCTTGACGGCTGGTTAATCCGGGACGCATATGGGACAATGGGCCTCCGCTCTCGCATCGCAACGCCCGAAGCTGTGAACCTCTTGGAAGAAGCCCAATGCGCAACCCAATCTGAAACGTCCTCCATCCTCCAGAACCTCACTCTCCGCCTGCACACCCCCCACCCCACGGTCACCTCTGCCCTCCACGACCTCCTCCAAATCCACCCCCTCCAAACCATACCCCATGTCCCCGCCCTAATTCCTGGCACGCCTGCCGTTGTCGCCCAGTTTGTCGAATCGTTTTCCGACCTGCTCTCCGCGGATCGCACCCTTCTCGTCCCCATCATTGGCGCTCTGTCAGATCTCCCCCTATCTGACGCACACGCTACTCAGTCCCGTGCCACATTGCACTATGCGCTATCCGTCGTCGATTCGCACGACTTACCGGCAGTTGTACGTGCCCTCGCCAGGCTATGTGCTAATTCAAAAGCATCTTCCTCGGCTCGATGGGCGGCCAACGCATTGAGGAACGCGCTTGCAAAACCACCGGCTGATGACGTCATTCCAGTTCTTACTCATGTCTTTGAGGAAGTTTGCAGACCCGGAAACCATGTCGGGGCAGCACTCAGAGCACAGGCTGGAATGG
>NW_005179011.1:0-11991 GCF_000350225.1 Chondrus crispus | reverse complement strand
CCTTATGCATCGGGGTATAATGAAGCCATGTCAAGTCTCTTAGCTGCCGTGAAAGGGCCTTTGCTCTCCGGTAACAGAGATCTGCCTGTCATGGCGATCAAGACTGCAGTACCTTCACTCCATAATTGGGATGGAGTAAGAGTATTTGTCAGCATCATTGTCGATGAGTTGGCTAAAATGGGAGTCCTGCGTCTTGAACTCGTGGTCAATTTTGCGACATTAGTATATACTCTCGTCAAGGCGGTCCCTACGACCGCACGAGATATTGTCCAAGAGCTACTTGTTCCGGAACGTTCTCGTTTCGTTGCGGCCGAAACGGCGGTGATCGGAATTATGGATATTTTACCGAGAGAGGCCAGGCAGATGGCTGTGGCTAGCCGCAATCCTCGGGTGAAGGTTGCTGCTCTAGCGAGCGAGGGGGATGATAGCAGTGGGTGGTCGAGTGTGTTTGTGACGTTGCGCAAGACGTTGGTTTTTGGGATGAGCGAAGAAAGGGCGCGGGGTTTGGACCTGGCTAGGGCAATTGTTAGAGACGCAGATCCTGAAGTCGTAGGCGAATTGCTTTCTATCATGGAAAACTCAATATCGGGTGACTTAGGAGATGAGCTGGCTGTTGGGTTCTTGGAGATTGTTACAGCAGCAATTCTTCGTGGCATAGTGTCAGCGGAAGACGCGTCGCGGACTTTAGAGAGGCGCATTGAGAAGCACTGTCCATCAGAAATGGTGAAGGAAGTCCTCGATGAAAGTGATGGCACAGGTCAGGCGAGAGGCCGGCAAACTTTGCACATTGATGTAGGCTTAATCTGGGATCATGACCCGGCTGCGGTTGCTGTGGTTGTCTCATCTGCGGCATCTTTGATGCTGGCGAGCAGGGACGTAGTATCGTCGGAGGGAATATCTATGGGGTTGTTAAACGTTCTTTGCCTCGTTCCTGTTGTTTGCATCCCACTGTATACTGCCGTAGAAGACTGTGCAATGGAGTTTGATACTACGTTTTCCGCTGCGAAAAGCTCTCGCGGAGCTAAGCCGAGAACGAAGGACATTCCACCTGCAATTCTCGAGACAAGTAATCGTGATCTTGCTACGGCGATATCGTCACTTGCTGTAGCCATGTCGGCGATAATTGGCATCCTCAACACTTCGTGCTCTTCGCTGGTTTCTTGCCAAAGAGTTTTAGACAGCCGGCGACATCGCCCTGCTCTGCGAAATGCAACAGATCAACGGGTTGTCTGGCATGTTCTGGAGCGATTAATGGAATTCGATCGAATGTTCAATGCCTTGCTTCTTGGTTATGAAGTTTTGCAAATGAAATGTGCGAATTGGAAGAAAATCAGGCGAAACGGAAAGCCAAAAGCCGTTCCGAATGAGGAGAGTGGCAGTGATAGTGCAAGCACAGCTTTTGGCAAAGCTCGCGCCATCCGAAGTGCTGTTTTGACAGGAATCGGCACATCCATAGGAGTTACAAGGGATAGTCTAGAGGACATGAGCCATCTCAATGCCAAGTACCCACGTTTATCGTTACAAGCAGTGCTTTTCTCTCTCGTAGCTGTCCCCGATGAGGAAGGGATCGCCGACATCGGGAATCTTGTAGCTCGCAAACAGACACGGGATACTGAATTAGTGAGAATTGATAAGCTTCTCCTTCGGCAATTACTATGTCTGATGATCGGTCGCGCAATGGGGAAGCGTGGTGGGAGAGGGAAGAGAGAAGCGGAAGCGAAAATGTCCAGGAATCCTGGCGCCGGAAGCGGCATGGAAAGCGATAATCTGAATAGCCTGAAAAGAATTCAACAAGCAATCAATGAAGTTTCGGCGCTTACTTCCAACTTCCCGTACATTAACATGGATATTGACAAGCATGAAAACTTATTTGTGTTTGAGAACGAGGACTTCTCTGATGAAGAGAATGACGAAGAAGAGGAAAATGATATTGCCGTCATTCGATGGGTTTGTCCCACACAAGAAGAAAGTACTCGGTGCGCCGAGTTCGTCAGGTCATCCACGAACCTAGCAACTCAAAACCAATGGGGATCACCAAAGCATCACATTGGAATCTGTGCAGAAGTTCTACATTCACCAGCCTTTGCCTCATTTCTGCTTGATCGGGCTGCGACTTATGTTGCGGTTGCCAGGAGCGGTAGAGGAACAGGGGTGGAAGACAGTTATCTTTCAAACGTAGTGACAGTTGCTGGTTTTGCGCTGGGGTGTCTGAATGCGCTGCTGCGAGTCCTTCCGTCCTGTGCTCTCTCAGGGTCTTATCCGCGCAGTTCTGAATGGTGTTTGAATGCCTCTGTGGGGAAGGACGTCAAAGCGTTTTTCGAAGGCATGGACAGACACCTAATCACAGGTGTCCCGGAAGTCACTGAAGATATTTTAAAAGACTGGTTTAAAGCCTCAGGCGGGTGCGGACAAAGGGTCATACGGACGATATGTTGGATTTCTGAGAACTCAATCGACGCTGCTGTTTCCGCTCTGGCTCTCGAATCCCTGCTTATAGTTGCTGAACTTGGCTGCTTCCGCCCTGGACTTGCGAGGAACTCAATTTTATCTTCTCTTGCAACTGTTTATGAGTATGACAGCGACTATTTATGGTCCTCAGACGACTTATCCATTCTCTTTCAAGAGCCATATGGTGAATGGAGTCTACGGCGGCGAGGCGATCCGAGTACGACAATGGCATTCATAGCAGAAAGCGCTGCATCGACATCGGAGCCTGCTCCTTGGGTGATTCCGCTTTCGAAAGGTTTGAAGAAGCAGAAAAAAATGAACCGATACCGGTTACATATGTTCTTTGAAGCGATGAACGTTTCAAATGCATTACTTGAGGCTTCTGGCTGGATCAGAGAAATCGCGATCGCAATGCTATGCACGAACGATGATGAAAAAGATACCCCTTCATCCACCGGGAAGGTTTCATTTTATGCCGAAATGGGAATGGATGTGGTAGACTCGAGAGTCTCGTCAAGACATGATTCAAGTAGATGCACCACCTTACTAGAAACGACCGGCTTCACCGAGGTCATGGCGACTCTTTTGCAATTGGTGCAGACCAGTCTACACTCGTTAGCCTTACCTGAGGGATTTAACATAGATGATGCGCTGTCTTTCAGGTCAAATCCTGTAGCTCAGTGGCAGTCCGCAGTCAGCATTCTTTGCGGTATTCTTCGCCTCAACATCATGTGCCGTGAGTCGTTGAGCACACGTGATGATGCAGGTGAGGTGGATGATGGACCCTCAGGGCCTGACCATGACTTTGACCACTACATCATCAGTTCTGCCTCTTCTGTAATGCAATTGGTCTGCACCAGGTTGGCTGAGCTTCATGCGTGGTGCTTGGACGCCGACTACGTGACAGACATCCCAAAATTGTCAGACGCCGTCATTGAAGGGTTCGAGAAGTTTGTTGGGAGCGCAGCACTGGCAGTGAGCTATTGTTCGGACCTCTGTGGACAACTGAAGTGCGAGTACTCCTCTTTTGCTACCAGATCCACTGATGGTGCTAAAGAGAGAATTCCATCCAAACGCAAGACTTTCGGAGAGGAGCATGTCTCGAGGGCGAGGAGAATTATTCCTCGGTTAAGTTCACAGTGTGATTCCGTAACAAGGGAAACGAGCAAGTTGGCAAATTTGATGGGCTTTCGGACCAAAAAGGCGCTCTTCAAGCTGGCCCCGCCGCCACTTGAAGACGATCCGGGATTATGTTTTGGCGTTGGCCTCGACCTCAAGGATGGTGGTGACATAGACTGCGAAGACGTAGACGTCAAGATTGGAAACGTGGACACCTCGACATCTGATATATGTAACACGAAAATAGTGAAATCTGCGGCCACTGATGGAGACGTAACTATGCATACACACGGAGCTGCGAACGAGATTGTGACAGGACCGCAAGCAAAGCCTGTTACTATTCGTTTTAAGTGAAGGTGAGACCTGACATGCTTTGTAATGTTTATACATACGAGTCAACGGTGTGGAGATATTGGTTCGTACCGCGACAAATAAGGTCGCGTGTTTGCGTCGTCCGGATTGTTCTCGTCGGTTGTGGTGCGCAGGAGCAAGTTGTGTAATCCAGAGTTAAATATTTGCTAAGCTTACACTAGGATACGGAACGAGTGATGCGATGTAAAAGACCAGTGGCCAGCTCGCATCCGATCGAGCCCTCGCCTCCCCAATCCTTGTCAGGCCGAATTTCGACGTTTCGCTGTTGTCGATGAAGTGAGGCCAAAATATTTGTCAGCGTGTCAGAGAGCTGAGGAAGAACGTTGCCATCTAGAAACTTTCGACCGCAAAAGCTTACCACTCGATTCGTCGCAGAAGAGTAGACCATGAAACTAGCAGCAGAATGTCTTTGCAGCGCCTCCACGATCTGCACGCAAATAGGAACAATAACCAAAATTTCGGGCGTCGTCAGTACGGTCCATGGCCGTGAAGCATAATAGCGCGATTAGATAGCCTCATAAAGATAGTAAAATCGTACCAGCGTGGAAAAGTCAGCTTCCTTTCGAAACACCTCTGCCGGTGTGCCGACAATATAGTCAGTGTTGGGCACGAGCCCGGCCTCATCAGCCGGGCTCTCCGGGAGCACGTCGACGACTCTTTGGACATGGTCTGCGGCGCCGGCAAGGGGCTCGTACCTAACAGCGGCGCCTAGCAAGCCCGGTCCATTCCACTTGACAGGCCTCAACGCGACATCCCTTTTCGCGTTATCGACGCAGTTCCACACGACGAGGGCGAGCTCCTTTCCCTCGTTGTCGCGCAGGACGGCGGCCAGTGAGGCGTTGTCAGCGTCGACGACGGCGCCGTTAACGGCGACGATGAAGTCTTCGAACGGAGCGAGGCCGGAGCGCGAGGCGGGCGAGCCCTGGAATACCTTCATGGCGCGGTAGCCGGACAGAGTGGTAATGTCTTCGACATCCTCAACGTCAGACACTGGGGCCGAAGGGCCAGAGGTATTCGCCTCGCCGTCATCGACGCTCTGCTCTTGTCCCATCGCGGGAGGAGGAGTGGTTGCAGGAGTGAGCAAGGATCACAGTGCACGCGACACTGGGGGGTGCGATGTCAGGAGGTGAGTTGGGGGCCATGCGGTGGCGCACGTCAGTCAGCTTCGAGGGAGCCACTCGCAATTGCCGCTCGCCACCTCTTCAGGACGCGATCACGTGTAATTTGGCTTACAGTTCCGATAAATTACAGCCAGGCAACAGGTGCCGTACGATAGGAGCCAACGATGGCAGCAGGGCCGGGAGTAGCCGTATTGAGGTTGCGCACTACTCCTCGATGGGCTCGTCCTCATCTCTCCAGCTCCTTCTTCGCTTTGCGGCCCCGATCTGCAACGGGATTGCTTGAGAGGGCGCCTACTAGTCTTCGTTAAACACGTCCTCTCGCACGCCCGGACGTTTTGCAACTCGAAGCGCAGCCTCGTCCGCGCGGCGCGCCGACCACGCGGCCGCAGCGCGGCCTACGGCGTGAAGTAGCCCACGCCGGAGCACTCCTTGCACGGTCTGCCGAGCGTGGCCTTGCCCTGGCACGGGACGCAGGGGACCTTCTGGCCCAGGAAGCCCTTCATGAGCGTGGTGCCCTGGCAGAACTGGCACGGCTTCTTGCCCGAGCCTCTGCAGACGGTGCACGGCACGAGCTTGCCGCGCGCGGCTTTGGCCGGGCGGCGCGGCGTCGAGTCGCCGCCGCCGAAGCCCTTCGCGAGGTGCAGCGTGGCGCCGAGGAGGAAGGGCAGCGGCAGCGGCAGTGGCAACGCGGGGAGTGGCGACGGCATCGTGTGGGTGTGGGGAGGGGCGGTGGGAGGAGGGCGCAGATTGCGGAGGGAGCCTTCGTGGATCAGGTTGGCAGGCGAGGCGACACGTGGACACGTATGAGAGAGCTTTGTGCCTGATCGGTCCTGTTCAGAGATGTTGAGCTGGAGTATTTTTACGTCACCTCTCCTGCTTTTTCGCCTCGCTTTCTTGCGGCGCAAGCGCCCTTGTGAGGCTTGATTGATGTTGTGATTTTTCACATTAGATTTTAGATTTTAGTTATAATTTCAAGGGTTTCCAGACGGTTGCGCGCATACTTTCAAGCGGAAGCATGGCGGCTATAAAGAAAAGGGGAAGGAAGGGTGGAAGCACCCAGAGGTTCCCGGGGGGAAGGGGGGGGGGGGGAATCGAGCAGAACACTGTACCGACTTCGCTGTTGCCTCGAAGCTCGCATGTCTCCCGGCCCCTACACGTGTACGGGCTTCATCTTCCTCCGCAGAACAGACCTCAGTGCTGATGTCAGCATTTTGTCAACAGAACGCAAGCCATCCAGAGCTCGATGTTGCTTTGTGTTGTACTGTAAGATTCGCACCTGTCTTGTCGACCATGTGGCAATTGCCTGATCTCCAAATACTGCGTCGACAAGTGTCACTAGACTGCGATATCCAGCAACGCGCTGTGCTCCGGTTGACTCAAGAGGATTGCTCAAGAGAGAAGATCACCCGAGAAGATCACCTCAATGGTCGTACTGGACGCCGTGTCCGTACTCCTAAGTAGCCGCCCAATAGCCTTCATGTGCTGATTGTGCGGCCACCCGCGGCAGTCGAAAAAAGTTTCTCCTTCGCCTCCGCAATACGGAAAATTCGCATCCGCCTCCGTCAAAAATCTCAATTAACTCGCATCCGTCCAAGTTCCCACGCGCCCTCTATCCTCAAATCCTGGCACAAGATTCACTCCACAACCCACATAGATTCTCCTCGCGACTTGTCTCGCCTCTCTTCCCTCCCTCGTCCTTCCCCCGCCGCTATGCCTCGTCCGTAGCGCCATGCCCCCCCCGCTGTCCAGCTCCCTCCCCTCCCACTTCCGCCTCCGCGCCTCTCCGCTCTCCCCCTCCCTCTCGCGCACGCGCTCCTTCTTCAACCGCGACGAGCCCCCCTCCGACGAGACCCCCGTCCCCGCCGTCGACTCCTCGCTCGCCAAGACAAGGCTCGAGGTCCTCCAGGGATGGGAGGTTAGCTTCTCCGTCCTCTCCCTCTACCTCGCCTCCGCCCTCGCCCTAGTCTACGTCCTGCTCAAGCTCGACTACGTCACGGACGAATGGCAACGCGTCGCACAAATCCCCCCCCTGTCTGCCGTCGAGTACTACTTCCGTCTCGCTCTCAAGTCCGCCGGCGTGCTCCTCCCGCTCTTCTTCGCCGTCAACCTAATCCTGTACCAACGCGTCACCGACGAGCAGATATGGACCTGCGCCTTGCTGGCCGTCGGCCTCGTCGTCTCCAACCCGCTCACCGTCGACCTTGACCATATCCCGTCTACCACCGTCGGTGTCGGCCGTCTCTTCGCTCGCTGGGTCCATCTCCCTTTGCGCGCCCGCGCCCTATCGGAGGACACCCGTGCCTCACTCATATGGAACGACGCCGTCTACACCGCTGTCGTGTATCTCTACTTGCTTCTTGCCGTCGAGTCGTACCGTGTTTTCGATCTGCGTAACATTCACTCATTTTCTTTCTATCTTCCCAAGCTCACTGTCGCGTTTGTCTACTTTCTGGTCAAGGTCGTCACGGGCTTTAAAGCAGGCGTTTCGCTGGGCCTTGTGCCGTTCACCCGCGTCATTACCTGGGTCGCCCTGTTGCGCAGTGGCAGGTCGTCGGTGTATATCACCGTACCGGTGCTTGTTATGACGGTCATGGACGCCGTGTTCGCAGCGTGGCTAGTACGCGAAGTCGCTGTGACGGCCGACTTTCTGGCTGCCGTCCCATACGTGGAGAATAGATCCAAGCAATTGGGCTTTCGCTGTTTTGTCTTTCAGACCCTCGCATTCTGCTTCAATATGATCGGTCTCTCTTGTATCATCATGTATATGCTTCCGCGGTCATTTTTGTATCAAGCCTTTGACGATCTGGGCGGACACTTGTTTCAGTTAGAACCGCCGGTCGCTCGACTCGCTCTTGCATTTGTCTATTTTACTTGGACGCTCGTCTTGGCTTACGTTAATCTTCCGCCACGACCCGTCATGCCCTTTTTGCAGAAATTCATGCACGAATGTTTATTTAAGGTACGCAACAGCCGCATCGCAGGCTGGGTCGGACTTGCTGATATCGAATCTACGGAGGATGCCGAGGATAGCAGCGATGAGGAGGTTGATGATCGTCCGCTCCAGGAACGGGACGTGTTTGACTACGGACAATCCCAGTTACCCACCTTGCGAGTGCAGCCGGCCATCCCGTTCCGATATCGCCACCGCGAGCTTTTTGATGAGGTTTCGTTTATGCCAGCAGCGGCTCTGACACCTGCGTTCACGCGATTCTCGTTTCCGTGCACGCGGGGTGAAGATCCCACAAAATCCAATATCTCATCAACTGATTTGCTGACAGAAAATGACGATGCCGAAACTTCGACAGACGATGTGCGGGTGTGGTTCGAGGATACCCCGAAAGAGAGCGATTCCGATGACGAGGCCTCTGATACCTCGACCCCAAATGGCTTAGAAGTCTCGTCCGCCTCAAACTCTGTTTCCGAGACGCTTCCGATGGCCATTGCCGGTCCACCTAGAGTGAAACCATCTGCGTTCGGCGCTCCCAAACGTCCTGCGATTAAGGCACGACGTCCCTTACCAAACCCAATACTAAATGGCTTCGGAATGCTAGCAGGGTCTCTCAGATTGCGATTGCGGAAAAATTTGTTTGTCATGGAAACACAGATTATGATGGCGAACGCAGCATACCTTGCCTACGTTCCAGGAAATGAGAACGAGGAACGTCGGAAACCTGAGCTTACGGAAACCATCCCTCTTCGCAGTGCGTTGCACACAGGCTCCCTTGGTACTAATTTAGACGAGCTCGATCGACAAGCTAGTCGAGATGTGATGACCGGTTTCTTCTCACGAAAATCTGTGCCAGAGGCTCCGTCTCCAATACAGCTCAAGCCCCAACCCGATCATGACGACGGAACAATGTTTCTTGTAGACCCCCATGAAATGGTAACCAAGTTCGGCTACCACTTGTACAGGCACATCACCAATCGTGAACTCAACACGCATGCTATCGTTCTTGTCAGCTGCACTCGAGTGATTGTTGCATTCAGTGGGACCAGGAATGTTACCAATTGGGGTGTAAATGCGAACTTCAGCAGAGCGCTTCTTGACGATAAGCTGAGTCGTTTCGAGTACGAGTTGTCAAATGGTGCGCAGACGTCAGAAGCAATGTTTAGTGATGATCACCTTGATCCCTTCGAACAACAAGGTAGTCAGCGAGACATGAGTCTGCAGGTAAACCATCGCTATCCTGGGATACGACAGAGTCGATCTGAAGAACGTCTTTGCACAGAGGGGGGAGATGCAAGTGATGCCCCGGCACCGACGCTTCGTGAAAAGGGCTCAGCTCGTTCGTACGGCTCAATCGCTCGTAGAAAACGGGGTGACCACGTACGCCTCGGGTACGATGGAGAGGACGGCTTGTCTGGGTTTGCCACCAGCGAGCGTGTCGCAATGATGGCAAAGGCATATGCAAGAGAACTCATGACTTTTGGAAGGCCAAAGGTTCATCGGGGTTTCATTGATGCGTACATGTCACTTCGGAAGCAAGTCATGGGGGCTCTGGTTGAACTGTACCGGGGACGGTCCCCGCATGATGTAGAGTCAGGTCAAGGCCCGGACGCAGAATTCAATGGCGCTGCAAAGACACTTCCATTGTTCTTTTGCGGTCACAGTCTCGGCGGGGCTCTGGCCACATTTGCCTCATATGAAGCTGCGCGATATTACAAGCGTATTGGACTTAGCCGTCGACATGATGTCTCATGTACGACGTTCGGATCTCCACTGATAGGAAACGACGCATTCCAGGCGAGATACGAGCGGCTAGTCGAAACGCATTGGCGCTTTGAGATCGCTTCGGACCCAGTGCCGAAGGTTCCACTGATTTTCCTTAACTATGTTCACGTCGGGGTCCAAGTCTTGATTGATGAATCAGGCATGCTCCTCATCGATCCAAGCTTCATCGAGGTGAAATGGTGGGGGCAGCTCACCAACTTGTACAATGGGTATCGCCATCACATCCGTGCCTCGTACTGCATGGCTTTACAGGCCTACTGCAAACTGTATCGGGGCAGAGCGGACGACATGTCAGAGCGCTTCTGGCCCTTCCCAATACGATTCCAAACACGTGGGTTGTTCCATCAATCCAATTGGTAGGACTAACGTTCGATGCATGTAACATATGTAACTTATCACAAATTCGTGCAGCGCAGCCTCTCTTCGTTGTCGACAACGAAGGGACATTTGTAAAATAGTAAAAAGTATATTCACAGCATATGCTTAGATCACGGAAACTACGACTTCTACAATGGCCGCAACTCAAAGACGATACTGTGCACACTCCTCTCTTCCTACAAATGAGCACACGATAATAATTGATCCGGCAGAGCTAGGGATCTGTCACAGACACTTTGATGATGTCGACCCTTGGTCATGAAGTAACTTTTTCGTTCAGAAAATGTGATACACGCAACTGCCCAAGATCAGGGATGCACAAGAATGTACGCGGTACTCTTTCACAGAGATTGATGCGTGGACCCATCCGTTCGATCTGGAACACACAAAACAAAAAAAAAACAAAAGTGGGAAAGCCTTTCCCGAAAGCTTGAGTTCCCCAAAGCCCTCCCCTCCTTTATGACTCATGAGAACCCGCGAGCCAATTGAAAAAGTTGGAAACTGAGATGCCCTGACCGCTGCTGCCGTTTGGGTTGTTGGAATTTCGCTCTCGAAACCCTCTGAGCGAGAACGAACGCCCTACGCCGTTTCCCCGCGACGAGTTTCCGCCTCTCGATCCATGCCCTGGCACGCTCGTCGAGCTGCTCGGGACCTCGATGCCGTTATTCGCACGCACGAGCTCTGCTGCAGCTTGATCTCCAATGGTACCAGCGGCCTCGTGATCGGCAAGACTCCTTGCTTCTTCCAGTGCAATGGAGGCAGCAAGTTCCTGATCGCGAGCTATCCGTCCCAACGAAACAATGTCTTTGGGTAACGAGCGGAAACCGATGGAAAACTGTTCGCCTAGGGAGCAAATGTGGTGGCTTTTCGGACGGAGATCTGTGGGAATGATGGCACTGATAGCGCCAGAAACATCATGAGCAGTATCAAACTTAGTTGTAGCAGGACCGTCCTTATCATCCAGAGTCAAGAGTGCCCAAAGCCTCGGCTTTTGAAAATTATTCCTCAGAACCTTATCCCAGGACAGGATGGTGTTAAACGTTGCGCCAACATGAGCCGAACAACACAGCACGAGAACGTCCGGCTTGAGCACACGGACATCGTCAAGAACCATGCGGCGGCTAGTGAGGGTGGTCCTTCGAAGCACGGTCAATCTAACGTTCGCGCCATAGATGGCAGCGTTTGCGGAGAAATCGGTGCCATCGCTGAAGACGTCAAGCTCCGAGTGGTGATCTTCGTTGAGTTGCGAGGTGGGATGCGGGAACTTTGAAATGAGCTTGCGCACAAGGGTCTTCTTGCCGACCTTTTCCGGGCCGAGAAAGACGACCTGGAGGGTATCCTCGAGGACCTTGCTCTCGCGCAGCTTGCGCTCCTGAATGACTTCGCGCACGCCCTTGGTAACGACCTGCTCGCCGGGACGCTGGATGGCGACCTTCCTGGCGCGGGCGCGACAGGTGGGGCATCGGCGCTTGACGAGGCGGGAGACGCAGACGTCGCAGAGGTTTGCGTGGCCGCACGGGTCGAGGGTGACGTTTGGTTGGCGCTCAAAACAGACGACGCAGGCGGCATCTGGGGGCGGGTCGTCGGCCGGAAGCGGGGAGACTGGCGGGGTGCGGTCATCGTCCTCGTCGGAATCGTGCTCGTCTGAATAGGCGGCGACGACGGAGAGATGGGCCAAATGGGCGACGGCAGCCTCCTCCTCGTCGAGGGTCTGCGAGCTGCGTACTGCGGCCATGAGGGCCTCGTGGTCCGGGTCATTCGACGGGTTGGCGGGGGCAGGTGGGTTTGCAGACGGGCCGTCGGTCTTTCCAGCACACTGGC